>NW_004955434.1:22203935-22222540 GCF_000276665.1 Chinchilla lanigera
CAACCAATAACAAATGTTGGAGGGGCTATGGGAAAAAGGAAGTCTTCTCCACTGTTGGTGGGAGTGTAGACTGGTGCAATCACTGTGGAAATCATCCAGGAAATTCCTCAGTAAACTAGGATTAGAGGTTCCATTCAACCCAGCTATTTTCCTTTTGAGTATTTTTCAGGAAGAACTACAAACATCATACCACAGTGATATATGTGCATCCATATTTATAGCAGTGCAATTTGTAACAGCTAAATTGTGGAAACAACCCAAATGCCCATTAACTGAGGAATAAATAAAAAAGATGTAGTATTTTTGTATAATGGAATATCACTGAGCTATAAAGAGGTTAAACTTGAGGCTTTTATAGGTAAATGGATTCAACTAGAGGCCATAATCATAAGTGAAATAAATCAGACTCACATGTGTAAATGTTGTATTGTCTCCCTAGTGTGAGAAGCTGAAAGAATAAATAAAATCTGAGAGGCACAATAGATATTGTGAAGAGGAAAGAAACTGCTCAAAAGGTAAGAACAATTGGGATGAGGGAAAAGAGAAGAGAAAGAAAGAAGGAAGGGGAAAAACAATGCACACACATACAATAGCTAAGATAATTGTCCTACTAATTTCTATTGATTTATTGGAAAGAACAGTTAATGTTTAATTGTTTGATCAATCTTACATGCCTATGTCTGGTTTTCTAAAGATAACAATAAGTAATACAATAACCATTGTTAGTTTCCTATCACCTTGTTTGAAATTCTGTATCATTTTTATTGTTTTTGTGTTGTTTTATTTATGTCTTTGTTTATTTGTTTTTGTTCTTTTCTCTTTAAAGTAAAAAAAAAAAAAGAAAATCAGGCTTTTTTGTAATGGAGCTTTTAAATTTCTCTATTTTGCATTCAACAGACCAAGTGCCAGACTATATGGAACTCAATTATGCTTAGTGAGTGTCTTATTTTGCTCATGCTGCCAAAGCAGAATATCATAGACTGAGTGGGTTAAAGAACAAACACCTGTTTCTCACAGTTCTTGAGAGTAGAAGTCTGAGGTCAGGAGGCCACTATGGTTAGGTTCATCCTGCAGGCCCTTCCCCCTAGTTCAGAGATTGCTGTATTCTTGCTGTGTGTGTGTGTGTAAGAGAGAGAGACAGGCAGACAGACAGACAGAGACAGAGACAGAGAGACGGAGAGAGACAGAGAGACAGAGACAGAGAGAGACAGACAGATAGAAACAGAGAACTTCAGTCTCTTTTTTCTTCTTATAAGGGCACTAATTTCATCAAGGAGTCCCACCCAAATGCCCTCACTAAATTTACTTATCTCTCAAAACTCTTACCTCTGAACATCTTCACATTGGGGATAAAGGCTTCAATATATTAATTTTGGGAGGACACAAATTTTAGTCCACAGCAGAAAGACATAACCCAGATAAAACAGAAAGGAAACAAAAAAGTCCATTTCTTCTCACTCAGTTGGACTCCAGCAAGAGAGGCAGAGGCAGAGCCAGATGGAGGCACATTATACTTCTCATTTTTCTTTTTTTGAAGCTGCAGTCTGATATGAGACATCAGAAATACAGTGATTCCCTGTTCATGAACTTAGTTTGTTCTATGATTTTTGAAAAGATGGTTATGTTTATGTTTGTGTAGGAAAGATGGCTGTGGTCATCTTTGCTACTTGGCACAGAGCTTGCAAACAAAAACAAAATTTTGTCAAATGCTTCCGTTTGCAAACCAATTGTTGCTCACTTTCTCAACCCTGGGACAAATTACTCAACATCTACAATTTAAAGTAGGTTTATTTTGGCTCATGGTTACGGTCCATGTCTGGCTGGCTTGAAGGCAGAAATGGCATGGCAGAGAGGCATAGTGGAGCAGCGGTGCTTCCATGTGGTGGACAGGAAGCAGTGAGTGAGGGGAGGAGCTGGGGAGGGATCAGGCGCTTCCAGGTCACAGTCCCCATGACCCCCTCTAACCACACCCCACCTCCTGACCATGCACCCATCTGAGCTCATTAGTGGTTGAAGCCACTGATGCTTGTAGTGCCCCCATAATCCAATCACCTTCTAAATGCCCTGCCTTTGAGCACATGAGAGTTTGAGGGAGCTTTCTAGATCTAGACCTTAACATTCTCTCCTTTTCAAGGACTCCCATGTATCTCTCTATGCAAAATGCGGTGAGTCCATCTCTAAAGGTTGACCAAGTTTTAACAATTCTGTCACTGTTGAGAAGTCCAAGACTGAAAGTCTCCTGTGAGACTCAGGATCAGTGCTTAGTTGTGAGCCACGTAAAAATCAAAAAAGCAAGTTAAATGTTTCCACTGTGCAGTGTCAGAGGATAAACATCCCCTCTCTAAAAAGAAGAAACTGGGAGATAGAAATAAATGGGACAAAAGCAAGACCAAAAATCAAGCAGAACAAAATTCTGTAGCTCCATGTCTGGCACCTGAGGAAAGTTCTGGCAAGATGGAAGCTCTGAATGTCTTGAGGGGGGGCTCTGTCCATCTGGCCTTGCCAATTATAGCCCTTGTGGACTCTCTCTTGAGTGAATCTGCTCACTGCCTAAGGCATTGCTTAGCTGACATTTCATGTTTCTGACGTCTCCAAATTCCTGGAGTCTCCACTGCACTTTTAGCTTCACTGTTACAGCTTCATAGATTGCTTTTTCAGGAGCACACTTCCTGGCTTCACAGGCCTTCTCCTAAATTCTGAGTGGAAGCCTCATTTGCCCCACAACTTTGATTTCCATACCTACAAAACCAGCATCATGTAGATGATGCCAAGATCTACTGTAAAGTCCAGCAGCAGCTAGGCCCTCTTGGATCAAGGTTGCAGAATCCTCTGATGGTTGAGCCCTGTGAAACAAATCCCAGGGAACCAAATTCCTATGTGGTTTTTCTCAAGCAGGAAGCAGTGTGACTATCTTTTCAAATGAAAGCCTTACAGTTTCCCACCCTTGAACCTGTGATGGGTGGGGTCTTGCAGATTTCTAGCATGTCTTCAAACCATCTTCCATATTTTACTGATGGAAAGTATTTGGTTTCTCTGTAATGCTAGCCTTTTGAGCAATCATGCTCTCCTTTGCTCCAATGTTGTAGGTGCTTTCTTTCTGGTGAAACTACTAACTTTTCAAATGAGATTTTGCTCCTGTTTCACACTTTAGCTCTCCAGCAGTACTCATGCTATAGTCTGAATTTTGGGCTACTGTGAAATTTCTTCTGGCAGATTAATTATTCTGATGCCCTTAATCTCAATCTCCTGAAAAGTCTCAGCACATAGGCAAAGGTAGGCAAGTTTTCTACCAAAGCATAACACATATATCCTCAAATCTAACTGCCAGTAGATTCCTTGTTTCCAAGTGAAATCTCCTAAGCATAGCATTTACTGTCTGCATTTAAAGCAGCATTCTGGTTCTGAGTTCCAGCAAGAATCTCCCATCAAGCTCAGCTTAAAGCATTTTACAGTTTCTCTACTGGCATCTCCAAATCTTCCCAAACTCCTCCGGAAAACCAGTTCCAAAAGCATCTGAAACACATGATCAGGTATAGTTACAGTAACAACCCTACTTCCCTGGTACCAAAATCTGTCTTAGTCACTTTCTTACCACTTGAATAAAATATCTGACGCCCATAATGTAAAGGAGGAGAGTTCATTTTGGCTCTTGGTTATAGTCCATAGTCAGCTCGCTCCAAGGCAGAGACACGTGCACAAGGGAACAGCAGAGGAAAGCTGCTTACTCATGGGAGTCAGAAAGCAGAGGTGAAGGGAGGAGGCAGGGAGGGAGATGCACCCTTCCCGGTTGCACCCAGTGACCTGCCTCTACTGAGGCCCCGTCTTCTTAGAGCACATCAGCTGAACTCACTTGTGGATAAATCTACTAATGAGTACAGTGCCCCCATGATCCCACCACCTTTCAAAAGCCCTGCCTCTGAATACATGAGAGTTTTGAGGACATTCTATGTTTAAAATTTTATTTTATTCTAGTTTCATTTATTAGCACAAGTGTATACACACTTACAATCCTTGTGGGAAGTCAGTATATGCACAGTGTACACTTTAATTCTGCTTTTCATCCCCTTTCTTCTCCCTCCTTCCATGCTCCACCAATCTCTTGATCCCCTTCCTTTTCTCCCTGTACATGTTTGTGGTGAATATTGTTTGCACTCCTTTGTGGAGTTGGTACAAGGACATAACATATCCTAGGGGATATTTCAGATCTAAATCATAATAACATACCTTGAGAGGTCCAGAGGGACAGAGCTGCATAGAAATGGAGATGCCCCATTGTAATTAAGTAAAGGAAGATGAGACTGTGAGTATCAGTAGTGAGGACCAATACATCACTTCAGAAGGTCTAACAGCATAAGTCAGACCTCAGTGGACACCAGACTAGAAGCTGAGCAGAACAGACATGTAGTGGAGATCTACAACGATCTAGAGCTTCATTGTTTAAAGTGTGTCTAAAGACCAGTGGCGTTAATATCACTGGAATCTTGTTAAATATACAGAATCCTAAATGCCACTTCGGATGAACTGAGTCAGAATCTGCACTGTCTTTCTATCAGGCTTTGAACTCCTTGAGAAGTAAGATTGGCACATGGCGGATGCTTAATTAGTGTTTGTGAAATGCAATGCAAGAGGAGGCTTACTCTGAGCTTCTCTGCGACTGGATGAGGTTCCCTGATACGGGCTATAGTGCTGACTGTGGTTTTATCTCAAGTATCATTGGAAACCAGTTTCTCCTCCTACAGATGAGACATTAATGGCTCTGACTTAGACTTTCTCTCACTGCTCCATTAAGCCAGGTCTGTGGTGGGAAATTCCCTCAACCTATGCTGTGAGAGAAATGCTGAAAATGCAGGCATTATCGCTTGTCAGGATCTTTTTCCCAGCACACAGACTTCTTTCTCCTTTTAAACTAAAATCAGACATTTAAGGGCGAATTTAGGGGTTAGGCAAACAGATGTAGATACATTTGTGAAAGAGCTCATCTGCATAAAATTCCTCTGAGCAGTTTCTGAGACCTAAGGTTTTATGTACCCATTTAGCCCAGCTTATAAATATATATTAACACTTACAGCATCTTCTGAAAGCCACCATATAGCTTTGCTAAGATCACAAAATGATAAGCCTTAACTATGGATGACGTGCACCTACTTAAATCCCCAGCATGGGTGTCTGAGGCCAGCAATTAGAAGTTAGGAAAACTCTCTTCTCTTTGCCTAATGTGCTCTGCTTGCATAAGGCAGAGAGACATGTCAAAGCTGGAGAGGGCCTCAAGCACTGTCTTGATGTACTGTTGTTTTGGAATTGCAGAAACAGAGTTCTCTGTTTCAGATATGGCTGAGTGTGTCCCTTAAAGATTCATGTTCCAGAAGCTTGATCCCCATGCCGTGATGTGAAGAGGCAGGGGTGCCTTTAAGAGGTTGGGCCTAGTGGGAGATAGTTAGGCCAGGGGGTGGGGCTTGGGTAAAATTGACTGATGCAGCTCTTAAGGGACCCCATTTAGTTTTTGCAATGGTAGGTTGATATAAAAAGTGTGATCTCTTCTGCATGCAGCTCCTCCATTGTGGAGGGCTGCAATATGGAGGGCCTATACACCCTCACCAGATAATGAACAGATGGAACTACCCAGTTTTGTACCTTCAGTCTGCAAAACTGTAACTCTCCATTCTTTTTAAAGTACTAAGCCTCACATATTTTGGTATGGCAACAGAATGTGACCTAAAACGCTGATTCTTCTAGAGACTGAAGTCAACGTTCTCATCTACTAGCCTATGCATGGTGCTGGGTAGCACCTAAGTGCCCTAGAAAAATGACTACATACGTGAACTCCCTGTTTTCATCCCATTGGCGTGGATTTGCCTCAGGCATAGGCTGGAAGCCTTGGTTTCAGTGGGTGGCAGAGCTATCCTGTCACAGTCAGAGTAGAGCATGGATCTGCGGCTCTCCACACCCCAACATCTCGCCTCTTTCTGTTTGTCTAATAGCCAATAATCACCGCCGTTCTTTTTCACCGAACGGAGGTGGAACCATCACTCTGTCACTCAAGTTTCTTGTTATTCTTCCCGGTTGTATACTATTCATAAATTGGATAAACAAATCACCTTTATTTACAGCCTTGTAGTTTATAAAATGCTTACACAGATGAAATTACACTAGAGACTTTTAGCTCATATCAGAGCCTTTGATGGTCACTGTCACTCCCATTACCCTGCATCCCTTTGAAATTCTTTGTTTACCTAATTGATCACCCATCTCACCTCCATTCAGATCTTCTTTCTCTATTTTATCCCAAAATGATGTCATGAAAGCCATTGTCCGATGCTGGTCTGACATCCAGAAGAAAGACTATGTTCAACATTTCCCCAACTTGCGTGCTTATGAAACTATCTATACCAATAAATGCTGTAGAAGAACTAACGCAGAACTATTTTCTATTTCTTAATACTCTGTCCTTGCTTAAAGTCTATGACTCATGCTCTTTTTCCCTGTCATCTCTCTCTGACAATGACTTCCCTAATTCATGGATATTTTCCCCCGCCATTTCCGGTAGCTTGGTTTTCATTACATCTACATACCCCACATCATTCTATATATTTTGCTCAACTTGTCTCACACAAACTAGTGATTTGAAGCACATCTCTTTGCTGAAGACTGCAAGATCTACAGCTACTCTGTCAAGTGTGTGGGCCTCATACTCTCAGCTATGCCTGACTGTTTGGCTGTAGCTTGATGTCAGTGATGCTGGTCACTTTTTGTCAGTTAATGTCTCCTTCTATTTCCTCGTAGCCTGTACAAGCGGACATGCAGAGCACTGTGGTTCTTCACCCCTCAAGCTGTGGCTGACTTGACTATGTGGTGACCTGGCCTAAGCTGAGCCAATCAGATGCCCTGGCTTAAAATCAGTCCTCTGTCAGTCAGTGCTAGAACTGTAAAGTTGACACAGGGTTTGGAACTTTACCCTGATGATAAATAGAAAAATCCAGTATAGATGGAAAATTCAGACAAAGAGAGAAGCAGGCATGAAAAGAGAAAGAATGCAAATCACGGTATGTGATCAGAGTGAGAGTGAGGCAACAAGTGACTACGAATTTTTTAGAACCAAGCCCCTACTATTTTGCTGTTTTTAGATGAGATTAGTTATTCATCTTTTCAAGTACAATTGGAAGACCTATTTCATGCCAGAGACTTTGCCAGGTAGAAGATATATTCTGCTGAGTAAGGAAATCATGTTCTTTGACTTCACAAATCTACATTTGAATACCTTTCACAATAATTTCCTATGGAGTTGTATATATTTGAGTGAGTTTGCTTCTTGCAACACTTTGATCCATGATTTGTACAAAACTCTTAACACACCCGTCCCAAGCCTGTCTTCCTCCCCATGCCAATTCCTCCTCCAAAAGCTCAGCCTGGATCAGCAGCATGGTAGCAGGCCCAGTGCACACAATCAGATGTCTCACACTTGCCATTTATCCCTCCTCCACTTCACTGCATAGCCAGTCCACTACCAGATATCTTGGATTCTGTCTCAAAATGTCTTTCCTTTCAGATCTTCCTTTTTTCTGCTTCTTTATCCCTCCTTAGGTTAGATTCTTGAAACCTCTCTGCAATGTTTCAATCTCCTGTTTTCAGATCTACCTACTGACAATTTGTCCCTACATGGGCTCATGCTCTCCAGTGTCACCAGGTCTCTCTCAGGCCCATGTAGGATCTTGACACGTGCCTTCTACACGGGTCCCCTGGCTGGGATTTAACTCAAGTGCAGCTGAAATCCGATTTCAGCGAGTTGCGGCATTGTTCTGTCATAGTCAAAATTAGACTATGGGTCCTCTGCACTCCACACTCATTATGTGGTTTCCTTCCATTTATCTGACAGTCGTGAACCACCACCTTCCCTTTTTGGACGCCTCCCCATTCTGCCAAGGACAAGGACCGGATTTCCCACACGAAAGACCCAGCCTGACCTGCTCCCAAATTCCTCCACATTGTTCTCTCCCAGGCTTTGCATTCTGGTGATTTCCAACTAATACACAATGAACATGTAGTCTTTTCTGAGGTTGTGTTTTTTAAGCACACACTATCTTTTGTCTAAAAAAAAGATCTCTGCCTGGCAAACTCCATCCTTAAATTCAGTTCTGGTATCTCTCTTGACCCAGGCAAGATGTGTTTTCTCCAGACATCCTGTCCCCGCCTCTGAGGGTTGGCAGTGTAGTCAAGGTGAGCAGAGACAACAGTAACAATCCTGTAGCTTTGGGGTTACCAAGTTTATGCCCCTTGAGACCTGTAACAACACAGGCAGGCTGGTAAAGCAGAAATGCATCTCATTTCATGGATGAGGAAACAAACAAATATCCTGCCCAATATCACGGGATCAGTCAGAGACAGGACCCAGATGCTGGAACCAGGAATGTTACAAAATTGTGTCATACAACTGATCTGACGCAGATGTTTTGGGAGTTCCACACACATTTGGTTTTAATTCATTTTGAAGCAATTTTTTCATTTTTTATTAGTACATGTTTACAGCACATAGTGGTAACATTCTGTGTAGGGAGCTGGCGCATGTGCATGACGCAACTTACTTTTGGTTTTGCCCAATTCTCCTCTCCCTCTCTCCACCCTCCATCTCTTACTCCCCTTCCCATCTGAGAAAGATCTACCTCCCTACTTCCTATATTGACTTTTTACTGATCTCTTTATTTACGTTTTGGGTTTCTCAAATAAGAGAAACCATGCAATATCTAAATATGTGTCTGATTTATTTCTCTCAATGTTATGGTTTCAAGGTGCATCCATTTTCCTACAAATGACCTAGGTTTATCATTTTTATGGCAGAGTAGTACTCCACTGCATGTAAATACTACATTTTCCTTATCCATTCATCTGTTG
The DNA here is from genome assembly GCF_000276665.1 of Chinchilla lanigera. Lineage (NCBI taxonomy): Eukaryota > Metazoa > Chordata > Mammalia > Rodentia > Chinchillidae > Chinchilla > Chinchilla lanigera. The sequence goes on from NW_004955434.1 coordinate 22,212,819, forward strand.
ATGGCTATTCAGGCCACTTCTAAGATTGAGCTGTTATGAATCAAGCTGCTATAAACACAGGTATGCATATATCACTGTAATAAGATAGCATTAACACTGTAATAAGATAGTCAGGAAGATACCTAGAAAGGAAATATTGGTGGAAATATAATTCACATGGCATGAAACGTACCATTTAATCATTAAATGTGCAACCCAAAGGTTTTTTAGAATATCTGCTGTATTGCACACTGTCATCATTACCCAACCCCCAAGTATTCGTATCACTCCCAAAAGAAGCTCTGAGCTGTCCAGCCTTACCCTCCTCCATCTCTGGGAACTGCTCTCTCCCCCCATGGACTTGCTTTTTATGTACATTTCATGTGAATGGAATTACACAGTATGTACTCTTTGTGACTGGCTTTTTCTCTTCAGGGTAATGTTATAGAGGATTATCCATGTTGCAGGATGTGTCTGTACGCCATTACTTTTTGTAGGGTAGTAACACTCCCCTGTATGGATATATCACATCTTGTGATCCATTTATAGTTGATTTGGGTGCATGTCTACTTTTTAACTATTGTGAGTAAAGCTACTATAAACATTCCAGTACCTATTTTTGAAACATGTATTTTCAGTTCTCTTGAGTGTAAACATAGAGATGAAATTGTTGGGTCATACGGTGAGTTATTAACTTTTGAGGAATTGGAAGTTCTTCAGAGCACTGCCTCATTTTACACTTCCACCTAATCAAGGAGATTCCCAGTTTCATCTCCTTGCCAACACTTCTTATTTTTCTGGCTGAAGGTGACGGCCGTTCTCATGTGCAGAAAGCAGTATCTCATCATGGCTCTTACTTTGCATTTTTTATAATCCCCAGAGAATATTTTCTATGTGCTTATCAGTCATTTGTATGTCTTCTTTGGAGAAGCATCTGTTCAAATTCTTTGTTGACTTTTGATTGCGTTATTTGCCTTTTTCTTGTAAGAATTCTTTATGTACTATGAATACTAGATCCTTATGTAATATATGATTTCCATATATTTTTCTTCCATTCTGTGGGTTATCATTTCACTTTCTTGGTAGTTTCTTTCCATACACATATGCTTTTAACTTTTATTGTCTAATTTACTTATTTTTATTTGTTACTTGTGCTTTTTATGTCATATTTGAGAAACTCTTGCCTAGTCAAAGTCATGAAGCTATGTCACAGCTGTTTTCCTTCTGAAAGCTTTATAGATTTAGTTTCCACTTTTAGTTAGAACTTCAACCCACTCAGGTAATTTTTGTATTTGGTATGAAGGACAGATCTGAGTCATTCTCATTATTTCCCCCATTCTCATTATTTCCCCCATTCTCATTATTTCCCCCATTGAAAACCCTTGTAGAATATTTACAGTAAATCATACCTGTATGATTTATTTTGGGGCCCTCAATTCTATTGCAGACATATATGTTTATAATTATGCCAGTATCATGCTCTTTTGACTCCTATAGTTTTGTAGTAAGTTTTGAAAGTGGGAAATGTGAGCCTGCTAACTTTGTTTCTATTTAGTTTAATAATATTTAGTTTAGTAACTTAGATATGTCCATCTTCTAAAATAACTGTAAAGTAACATGTATTTACTTTATATGACCTAAAAAACCATATATCTTAGTTTCTATATAGATGAGTATAAGTATTATATATATATATATATATATACGTATAGACACATTTGTAAAACTGAAAGCAAATGTTTGAAAATGTCACAAGTGTTTGACAAGTAGTAAAGCTTCTCTCTTTGTTTTCTTCTAAATTGTTAAGTAAAAATTTAAGTTATTTTAACCACAAAGGGCCCACAAAGATATTTTTCTCTCTCTATTTTCAGGTTTTGTTTTATTTTATCTCAAGGTTACTTTAATGTTATGTCTTTTGGAATAATTTAATTTTACTTTGATTTCCTAAAATTTTAGTCAGACTTTTTAAATTTATTATGGGCTTTAAGTTCATATCTGGCAGGGCCAATCTTCACTGATTACTCTTCCTTTAGTGATCTTTTGTTAGCATCCAATGTGCACTTTTTTGCCTCCAGAAAAATCTTATCACCACTTTGAATTTTTAAAGAGCCCATTGAGTTTGAACTGGAATGGTGTTACAGCTGTAAGTTATCCCGACATCTTTATAATGCTCATCCCTCCATCCAAAATACCATCTATTGCTCTGATTCTGTGAACCACATTGAGAGTTTGTGACTTTCTTCATACGGGTGTTAAGTATAAACCTATCCCTCAGGTTTTTGTGTATCACTAAAATTGTGACTAGGGTTGTTTGTTGTTATTTTTCTCTTCAAGATATATTCTCACTGACAGGCAATAACATATTTCAATTTATATTTTAGCCTCAAATCTATACCTCAAAAGGTTTTCAGTAGATGCTGTGGGGTGTTAAGGTTACATCGGATTATTTCTGTATCATTATTATGTTGTCTCTTCACTTCCATTTTTTTCAAGTACTAATGGGCAGTTTAGAACTTTAAAGACAGTACTATGACAAACGTAGTGACAAGGGGAACCTTTATGTTTTCCTGTTGGTCATGCTTATTTTGCTGGCAGGAAAATGGCGGACTATTGGTTTAAAATCAATATATCTCTTCATTTTTAGAAAACATCTTTCTGTTCCTGCTTTGTTAAGAAGTGTTTTAAAATGAAGAATCAGGCTGGACTTTTATTACTATCTTATTGTTCTTTGAAATAATCGTGTACTGTTTCTCCTTCCAAAAACTGACATATATGTGCTTGAGTGTGTATTTTCTAGTACAGACCAACTTTACAATGCTAGATGATATTTTCTTTGGTTGTCGTATATCACTTATTTTATTTCCTGCTGAATTTTATTTGCTCATGTAGTATTTAGAATTTTTCACATCTATGTTCATAAGAAAGACTGGTGTGACATTTTTATTGTTATTATTTGGTGTTACTAGTGTCGTCTCTTGGTTTGTGGCTCTGCTGGCTTTATTGACGAGAAAGAAGCATCCTGTCATCTTCTCTGCTGTGGAACCGTTGGTGCGGTTTAGGTTCATTCAGTGCAGTGTCACCTCTCTTGGCCCACACCTTCCCACCTCCATCCCACAGCTCTGGTTTTCGCTCCCTTCTCAGCCATCAAAATTTCCAGGGTAAAATGTTAGCTGTGTCCCTGCGTCAGTGCAGAACTGTGGGTGCCCCCCCCAGCCCCTTGTGAACGCCATAAAAGCGTCTCAAGGTTGCCAACTTAAAGGTATTCACCACGAGCACTGTATGAGTCAAGGGGCAAGGAGACCCAGCCACAGACTGTCCAAGAGAAGCCCAACAGCCGAGACGGCCGCAGTGGGAGAGCAGGACGCTGCATCGTCTGCCTCAGGGGGCTGTTGTTCCCAGTGTCCAACTGGAGAAACTCCAAGAACCACCAAAATCCCGTTGGGAAAAGGGCCAACTACTGTGCAGCCACCGCATATTGGTCCTGCTGCCGGATTACAAAACCCTGGCAAGTGAGATCACTTGGGTTTGTACTGAAGTGCCCTCCTCCCGTACCCAGACCTGAAGTGTGAGGTCACTCAGGCTGCTTAGGCTGAAACCGGCCAGCGTTAGAAGATGGGAGAAGATTCAGATTAAATGAAAGTTGAAGTCTTTATGTCATACTGGATGAAATTTGAATTACTTAAGTTGTAGACCCTGCGGAGCTTCTGTCAGAGGAATGAGTTCCTGAAGCACAGTTAGGGGAGGTCGTGATGAGCTGAAACAGTGCTGGCTCCTGCTGCCTCCTGCTGGCTCCCACGGGTCCAGCTCAGTTGGCGAGCAGGCCCAGAAAGAGACACTCAGAGGGAGACATGGAGCCTGATGCCCTCTTCTATGCACGTACTTGCAAAATGCCTGACTTTACTGTGCTGTGGAAGTGGCGATAATCCGAAACCCAGGTCTTGGAAGTTGTAATTTATTTTTATTGATAAAGCTTCTAATTGGAAATAAACAACAGAAGTACAAGGAAAGAGATAAAAGAGTGCAATAAAATGACTGACTCACATAGGATTTTGGCCAAAAACATCTAGATACCAAACTAAATTTAGGGTAATGCAAAAATACAATGAAACATCATAATTTATAGTTTGTGGGGGGGAAAAAAATCCTTCTTTCCAAGACTCAAGATTCTTTTAAATATCTTGGGAGATGTGTTGGTTACTTTCTCTCCTTGCTGAGACAAAATACCCAACACCCAAAATTAGATAAGGAAAGGTTTATTTAGCTCACAGTTGGTGGAGGTTTCAGTCCATAATCAGTTGGCTCCAAGGCAGGGTGGCATGGTGAGGGGCAGCAGTCCAAGATGGCAGAAGACAGCATAAGCAGAAAGAGCAAAAAAGGAGAAGCCAGCCTCCTTTTCTCCCTTATATTGTAAGCAGGCTGCCCCCACCGGGGAGGGGGTGTAGCACTCACACCATCTCCATGCCCTCCTCTTGCACAGGCTGAGGGTGTTTGCAAAGTGAGGACCTTGGCCCCCTGCTGAGTCACTCATTAAACTTCTAAACTTCTCAAGATGACACAATGTATCAACTGTTACAGCAGAATTATAATGAAATGTGACATTTTTACCTTGATCCCCGAATTTTAAGTATGCTAGCTATTTGTGTTCTTACCTTTTAGATCAAAACTTAAATATAATCAGGGATGTTCGATATAATCAGCAATACTGTAATATATTTATTTTTTTATGCTCTCTCCAAGGTCAAGTTTATTTTAAACAATTTTTCAAATTCATTTAAGTACAGTATCTCAGAAATAAATTATCTTTCAATTACCCAGAGTTGTTTAAAATCATTTGGTAAGTAATATTTCTAGCAGATTGGTTCTATTTTGATGATCAGCTTATTACGGCAGAAGGAAACGGTCAGTTTTAGGACAATTCTGACATTTGCCAGTGGTTAATCTACTACTCATGATTTTTCATGCCGCTGAGTTCCCATCCTAAGACACTTTCCCCGGATGCCGCCCCTAAGGCAAGAATCTTGAGCGCAAGCTCTGCATGTGGGCGGAGATCCCAAGAAGTGCCTCCGGAGGACAGAAGTGGAGCAGTGACGGGAAGGAAGCCAGTACATCTACATCAAAGAACACGCTACCAGTGTGGACTCATCCACTGGGAGCCTCTGCGAGACGGTGCAGAAACACCTCCGACTGGTTCATCCCGCTCGCAGGGGGACGCGGGGCAGCACCTCCCGGCAGTCTGAGTCCTCAGGCCCCAGGAGCCGTCAGACTCTCAGGACAGCAGACGCGCAGTCTGCAAGTTCCGGAGCCGGGTCTGAGAGGCAGAGGACCGCAACCACGAGGGCGCGCGTGCGAGGCCACCCTGCGTTCAGTCCAGGTCTGCTCCACTCGCCTGGGACCTTGGGCAAGTCGTTTGAGCCCTCAGGACCTCGTTTTCCTCGTGGGTAAGAGGGAGATAATGATACACCCAACCCACAGGGCTGCTGTGAGGCTAAAGTGAATGCACATAGGTGACAGGGATGACGATGCGCCAGGTGCCACCTGCTCACCCGCGTTGTTCAGGAGCTGCGCGGTACGCCACCGCCCTGCGTCCAGAGGCGCGCGTGCGGCAGTTACCGTTCACCTCCGCCGTGCTCGCGCTCACCTAGGGGCGTGCGGCAGCCTTTGCAGTTCTGATATTTTCCGTGAGAATTTTAGAATGATATGCCACGTGCGTACTGGGCGGTACCAAGTCCATAAAAACAAGGCGCGCTTCCTACATTTACACATGAAGGCATTCCCACCTTCTGGGGGAACATTTGATCTCTTCCTAAAACACATTCCGGTCAGGTCAGTTGTGTCTTATTTTTTCCTAGAGACTGCACAAAGACCGAGCACCTGTCTCCCCGGAAATTCTCCACGAAGGCCTCCTTCCTGCCCCTGCAGCGTCTGTTCAGCGCCCATCTTCGTTTCTTTCCAGGCAAGAGTCCCCGAGCCCAGCCGGCAACGCACGCTACAGAAAACACACCTGTTACTTAGGTGGGATTTGAATTTAATATGATGACAAGGTGGTCAAGGTGGTCAAGAGGGAGGAAAAAGGTGAAGAAGATTCCACGGGCAGAAGATATAAGTTAAAGGCAGAAATAAAGGAAAAAATCCTTCTGCTCCAAGAATGGCAGGGGTGGATTTCAAAGGTCTTTAAACGTGTCTTCATTGACTGGCTTTTATTCACACACATTTGAGGGAGTGTCTTCCCAGGCAGGTAAGGAAAACACAACCGCAGCATTTGACCTGCTTCTGTTGTCTCCTGATTCATCTCGTCTGAAAGACCGGGCTAAGGGTCTGAAAGTGGGAAATTTACCATTTCACTCAAAAATTTTCTAAGCCATCTCCCTAAGTGTGAAATAGCTTTAGGGAGTTGTATTTTCCGCTAGTTTGTCACTAAGTATTTGAGTCTGTGATTTTCAAGGGAGCCTAGAGATCTCTTAGCAAACTGCAGGAACTTTCAAGGATACTTTTGAAAAAAAAGCAGCCATTTACTATTTTTGCTTAATTTGGAGAAATTCAATAACATCTCTTTATGCACTTTATTTATTTTCCTAGACATTTAAATTTTTCATGCCTGCATGCCCAATAATTCAAGTTGAGCTTAAAATGGCCAGGTTTTACTTTCCATGGATTATCCTTGGGGAAGCGAGGGTTTAGAAAAATGACAGCCATGAAAAATCCCAGGCCTTCCTCCAGCTGTGCACACAGAACGCTATCTCCACCAAAACGTAACCTCTGCCGGCTCCGCAGGAGGGATCCGCGAGCACCCTAAGTCACCGTAAATCACATCACGTCTGACAGCCAACTCTAGAGCAATGGGGCCCTCTAGACTCCAAATGCGGAAGCACTGAAAGGAAAAATCTCTCCCAGGGACTCATTTCCAGGGTTCCTTGAGATCTAGAGATTGAAAGGGGATGGGGAAGCTGGTACGGGTCTGAATTTCTTTAGCAAGTGATCAGAGACAACTCAATGCCTTTCTCCCTAAGCACGTTCAATAGTAACTCTTATTTATGAATATTTAAATAATGTACTATTAAAGTTACATTTTATGAATGCTTTGTCCTAAAAATGAATATAGCCTTGTTATATATTAAAACTTTCAACCCAAAAGTTCGTGTTTTTCTTTGACTTCAGAGGCAGTGAGAACATACCTGTGGGCCTTGGGCACTGCGCCCGGCTCGGCTGCCGCAGGACAGGCAGGTCAGGGGTTGAGAAAGTACCTTAAGGTGTCCCAGCGCGCGGGAGGACGGCTTTCCACACGTCCTTGCATCTTACCCTTCTGTTTTGTATTTTGATGCTGCTGTTTCGCATCTTGTGATAAATGTCACAGTGAACCAGGGAGTGGTGATTCTCCGGCTCCCGCGGGCCTTCCCTGAGCTGGTGCTGTTTCTTAAGTACCCTCATCTGAGAACGGAGAAGCAGCGGCTCCCCCCGCCCCTCCCGCCACACGCCGAGGTGGTGAGTCTTTTGCCATTCGTCCCTCTGCCAGGAAAGCCACATAGCGTCACTTCTGCCTTCCTTGTTCAGCCGTGTTCACGGGGGACAAGTCCCGTCAGGGGAGGACACATGCGATCAGGGGCACGATGGTGGTCACCCTTGGAGAACGCAGGCTGGCGAACGTCCCGACAGAGAAATGAACAGAAGACTCGGATCGTTTCTAAAGGAAAGAAGGCAGCCAGGGTGATGACCAAAGGCAAATAAACCTTCGTTTACCCTGTTGCACCACAGCGAGTCACGCCGGTGAGGAGGTCGGAGCCGCTGACTACGCGGCTTCGTTCAGGCCCGGCAGAGAGGCCACGGGCTCATGCAGGGCAGCACCGCCCAGCCGCCTCTGGAGGGGAGGGTGTCCGGAAACGCAAAGGGCTGTGGGCATCTGCGTGTCAGCCAGCGTGGCAGGAAAGCCAGGAGGGGTGCGCCGTGTCACCCCCGGCCTCAGGTGCTGGTGGTGGCGTCTCGAGAGCCCTTCCACGACGGCTCTTTGCAGGCCGTTCCACCCTCCAGGTCCCTTGCTGTCACCGTCGTCTCCAGAATGCTGCTTCGCTCGGGTTTCCAGCGCTGGCCTGTCCGCGGGGCCCGTCAGCACCCAGCACGCGCAGACATCTCCCTGGCAGAAGCTGCAGAGGACCCCCTCTCCCGAGAACGTGACTCCTTTTCTCAGGGATCGCGGGGCAGCTGGGTGGAGGACAAGAGGGAGTCACCAACCAGCTCTGCTCCTTTCAAGGGGCATGCCGGAGCAGGGTCTATCGGCGTGCTGTCTCAAGAGGTGAAATTTTAGGTGACGGATTTGTGAGAGCCCGTGTTACGTGCCGCTCTGAATCTCATCGGCATCACAGGCATCGCTGCTCCAGACAGGAGATCTCTCCCAACCGGCTCCTTCCCGGGAGCCAGTGTCACAGCTCAAGTAAACGCTTGCATTGTCCTTAGAACTATTTCTTAAGGTCGGGCCCTTGAGGGATCCACGAGAGGAAAAGGACTAAATCTCTGAGAGGAAAACCCAACACAAAGTGAAATAACTTTGCCACTAGAGGAGCCGCCCGAGTCCCTAGCACCTTGCTGCCCTCCTGTCCCCGAAAAAGTACGTGTCCGACTTACATTTTCAGTTCTTTACCTAATTCGGCTCCTACAGCAAAGAATCCGGCCCTCGAACGCAGTTCAAGCAGAGCCAGACCACGTTTCTCCGGCTGCCCCAGCTCAGGGTCTTCAGTTCAGGCTTCAGGTGGAATAAATTCCACAGGGTCTTTGGCCCGAGGGCCAGGCGATGCCTCAGCCCGGACATTTCTGCGACAGCCGTTGACTCTCAGGCGCTGGCTCCCCATAACCTTCTTCTCAGGGAAGGGCAGGCGCTGTGGCCTCCAGCAGGGTCAGCGAGCCCACAGCCCTGCGGCCTTGTGCTGTGGGACAGACACCCCGACTTCTCGTGTGGACGAGGCTGGCCACCCGCGTCTGTTCAGCTGACCAAAGACAGGTACATTTCAGTGACCCAGGAAAAATGCAGAGGAAATCTACAGAAAGCGATTTAGGTGTACAAGGTTTGTTCATGCTCAAGCAGAGAAATAGACTTTGGAGAGACTGCATTTGCTTAATTTTGAGGGGGTCATCTCTTAAAATCTACCGCGTGGGGCACTTCGGCAAGGCCAGGAATAATCATTCAGGGCATATGCACGTCTGAAAGTGTAATCTTTGCGTGTGTATGTGTTATTTCTAACATCTTAGTTCCTGCTGCCCAGCGCTTTATACTTTATATAAAGCATAAAGTGAACACCCATTCTAAGATTTGATCGTTGGGAACCGAACATATTTCATATTTCACATTGGGGGGGGGCTGCAGAGAAAAAAAAAGTGGCCAGAATCTGCATTATATATTTTTCACAGGACCGTAAGTATTAAAGGAAGCTCGGGCTCGGCCCCCCGCCGCAGGGCGTGAATTAGGGCGCGAGTCCCTGTGACCCGCTTCCCTCCCGCGCAAGCAGCGGTCTGGCTCCTGGCCGTGCCAGAGAGCGCAGGAGCAAGCAGCGCTGCACAGCGCGGGCCCGGCTTCCGAGGGTCCTGGGAAGGGCGAGCGGCGCCCCTGAATCCTTGTAAAGAAACTGCTAGGGGCGAGCGAGTTTCCAAGCCCCACGCCCGTCGGCCTGAGCTTGAGCAAGACACACATCTGCTCGTTAACTGCGCGGTATTTCGAGTCAAAAGAGAGTCCTGGGCGGAAGAGGTCCGCGGCGCTCTGC
>NW_004955434.1:22222955-22234201 GCF_000276665.1 Chinchilla lanigera
AGCGCAGGTTCGCGGGACCCGGGATGCCCCGTCCACGCCCGCCCCGTCCACGCCCGCCCCGTCCACCGCCCCGTCCGCGCTGGCCCTGGGCCTGCGCTCGGTCCCCGTCCGGCGGAGCAGGGCTGTGCGCACAGGCGTTAAACAACAGACAAACGAGAGAAAGCCGCTGCGACGCCGGGAAGCCTCGGCGCGGCCCTGCGAGGCTGGGTCGGGGCAGAGAGGACCCGACCGCGCCCGGGCGTCCCGGCGCCGCCCTCCGGGGAGAGAGCGGGCGGGAGGGCAGAGCGCGCAGCCCAGGACCCCGGGGAGCGCCGCAGGGCTTTGTTTCACGCACTGCTTCAGCGATCCGCGGGCACGAAGGCCTTCGCCAGCCGGTGCAGAGCGCGGAAGCCCCAGGGCCGGCGGCGGCAGAGGAACGTGGGCTCTCCCCGCCTTGTGCAATTAGACGCAAGCCTGCGGTCTCCCCAGGGAGAGCGCACCCGTAAAGTCAACGCGGTACTGCTCCCCAAGAGAAGGGAGGCGCGCGGGCTGCGTCCTGGTCACGGCCTCTGCCCCAGCGAAAAAGCCTCCCTCGCCGATGGGCCTGCCTGGGCCCAGAGAGACTCAGCGCCGCCTTGCTCGGAGCCCCCCGCTCCAGCCTCCAGCAGTGGGGACCCCGCGAGCCGCGGCCGCGCAGCGCCTGCCCCAGCCGCGGCAGAGAGGAGCCCTGTGCAGTCCGTCCGAGCCGTCTCACTGCGCCTTTGGGCCGCACGACGGGCACCTCCTCAGTGCTGAGGGCACGCAGCTCAGTACTGTATTGGAGACCGTGGGAAACAAAACCCCGGCCTTCCCGCTGCCTCCCCGGCGCGCCCACAGGACCTCGGGGTAACAGGCCCAGGACGGGCCAGCCGTCATCTCGCCGGGCCTATTCCTCTGGCCAGCAGCGTGGTCCCGGGCTCGGACGCGCGGGTCCACCACCCGTGGTTGGCAGCTGAGCTTCCTGCGAGGGTTCAGCTCCACGTGAAGTCCCACAGCTGTGAACGGAACCCCAAGAATACCCTCTGAAAGACCAGGATGCGGGGCTCGGTGAGGGTCAGACTGCACCCAGCCACAGCCTCCGGCCGTGCTCCTGGAGCTCCCGAAGAGCTCCACTTCGGAGCCCCGAGCCTGCTGGCCAGGCGCTGCTGCACCCGGCCCAGGCCTGCACCACCGCTCCCCGGAGCGGCCTCAGCGGATCTGTGCTCCTCCCCGAGCCGGCCCCATGCCCGCGCCCTCAGAAGCCGGCACACTTGCTTGGGATTGCACGGGCTGTTTACACAGGAAAGTGCGTTGGCTGGAAGAGCCTGAATCCCTGCCAGTCTTCTCTCTAGGAAGCAGGTTCTAGCCCTTTCCAGACCCTTGACAGCTTTCCAAGTGACCGTTTGTGGCCCTCCGGCCCGACCTGCTTGGCTTGCCAGGCCGTACTGAATGACGTGTAACTACCTTGGGCTGCATTTAGAACGTACAATGCAGTCAGTGCGTGTAAGTAACGCAGATGCGCAGGCTGGACCTGCCTGGTAAGACGTGCAGATGACAGGAACTTCCCTTGGAGGGGAACTGCTAGTGTCTCCCTAAGAAACCATCCGGACTTCAGGGAGATTTTGAAACGAGGTACTTAGCACAGAGCTCCCGCTTTAGAAGATGCAGGAGCGGCTTCTGGCCAGCGCCCAGGTTAAAAGCTTGAAGATCGGCAGAACTGGGTTCAAGTCCCCGCCTATGCTCTTCAGAGCCGACTGACCCCAAGAGAGGCTGGCTCTGTTGCAGAGCTCCTCATCTTCCCGTCTGGCTCCAAGTGTTTTGTACTTCATGTTCTTGTCGGAGGAAAAGACCACAGTGAGAACTGGGATTTATGATTATAATCATCAAAATTAATTGAGCACACTGCCCAGAACTTCATATTAATTTCATTTAATCCTCAGAACACTTTTATACGGTAGGTATTGCCACGATTCACATTTTACTAGTGAAGAAATACAGGCATAGGGAGGTTTCCAAAGACTCAAGAGTGACCTTTCTGAAACATAAGACTGGTTATGTTCATCCTTCCTTCAAAATCCAGCGATGGGTTTATCTTCAGGATGAAGTAAAACTCTTTAACGGAGTACACAGGACCCTCCTGGAACAGCCCTTCGTGACTCGGCGTTTCACTGGCACCACTTTTCTGACCCCCACTCCAAGGGCCCCTGCTGTCCACGCTGCTGTTCACCCTCTCCAGCCGTCAGAGGTCCTGGCGTCTCTGAGGTTCTGCGTATACTCTTTTCCCTCTGCTTTCTACTCTTTCTGTGCCTGGCTAACGCTGGCAGTCCTCAAGGTGGTCTCAGAGGATGTGGCGTCTTTTCATTGGAAGGTAATCTCTGCACACAGCTTCTGAGTCTGCCTCTGGCAAGAGTAATAAACCTCGGCTCAGTTGTCCCGCGCCTATGAAGTCGCAAGCTGGTGGCAGAAAACCAGAGGTGATGTGTCTTTTACTTCGAATCCTCAAAATTCAGCACAGCTCTTGGCACATGGTAAGTGTGAGAAATGTTTGCTGAGTGAGTAATTAAATTTTAAACGCAGAGATGACGGGAAGGTAACTTTGATAGCGCTGTTTGTATGTGGCCTTCCACATCCTGAAAAGACAAAGCATCGTCATTTAACAAACCTGAAACCTGCAAAATCCGCTTTAGCAGCAGCAGCAACAGCATGTGTACTAAGGGACCACTCGCTACTGCCCAGCCGTGTGCTAAGCATTGGACGCGTGCTATCTTGTTTAATTCTTGTGACATGCGAGAGATGTCCATATTGTATTAAATAGCAGCCCGCACTTTCCAGAGAAGGAAGAGGTTGGTAGACAAAGTCGTTGAGCTTCTGGTGGCAGAGCTGTCCAGGCAGTGTCGCACAGAGTCCAGGCTCTTCCATGAGGAGTGGCCAAGGAGGTGTTGGTAGGAGTTGGTGGGAGGGGCTGTGTCAGTCATATTGGGAAAAGCACTGGTTCCAGTTACACCCGGCCGTTACAGGTTCTGGAAGCCGTGTGAGGAAAACCTGCTCATGCTCTAGCCAGTACTCTCCAGCTCATTGGCCACAGTACTTTTGGTGGGAGACACCGAAGAAGCAAGGACTGCCGCTGAGGAAATGCTGTCCTGCAAGGTGGCCGGCCACTCCCCACCCTGCTCAGATCACCTGTCACCTTGATTGCCTTTGATCATCCCCAAACAATGCTTTCGTTTTCACCTCCCTTCTCAAACGCTGTCTGTGGGTCTCCCATCCCAGGCTCACTCCTTGAAAGAGCTCTTCTCCTGCACTTTCCCAGATTCTCTCGAATGTAGCTCTTCTGTGGAGTCCAGGGAGCCACCTGCCCCTGAGCCTCATTTTGGAAATATTGATGAACTCTGCCAAGTTGGTCTTAAAAGGTACGAGGCGATGGTTTGGGAAGATTTACACATAGCATGCTGCCCTCGCTTTTTTCAGGCACCATCTGGCTCAGAAGTTCTCAATCTTTTTTTAAACTCAGAAACTGCACTGAGAATGTAGAGGAAGCTACAGACCCTCGCGGGGAGGGTGGTGCACATACAGATACTAACTAAATTAGTGATCACATCAGGAAGTGTCATAGGCCCCCCAAAGACCACCCAAGAACCTCGGGGTATAAACCCCTGAGGCAGGCCGACATTCTCACCCACGGCCGGGGAGCAGGGTGCCGGAGGGCCCACGGGATCGTCCATGTTCAGAGAGCGGGAGAGTGGCCAAGGTGGGATTTGTTACTCTTTAAACCTGAGTCTATTTTAAAAGTTTGTAATGAAACTCTCTTACTGCACACCATGGTACATCAAGAATGCAATGCACATCCCTTGTAATTAATATAGGAATGGCTTTAGTAGGGTTCATTAAGTTTTTATGACGCTAGCACTGACCACCTGTGGTTGGTACCTTTCAAGAAAAATCATTCAATAATATAAAAATAAAAAGTAAAACACCCTACAATCCAGAAAAATGACAGTACCATTTGCCCAAAGCAACACCAATAGACACGAGAACACCCTCCCACCTAAGTAAGATAATCCAGAGGTGCCCAGACCGCTTCAGTGCGGAGCAGCTGGTTACTCCAGCTGAGGGCCGTGACGCCGTCGGAGGGAAAGCCGCAGGGAGAGCAACTGCAGTGGAAAGTGAGAAGTCCTGTGATCTCCCCTTTCACCGATGTCTTTGAAAATGAATTAGTTTTTACAATAATTATATATGAGGCAATATATTTAACACAGACAAGAGAAAAATAGCAGTTCTTTTCAGCACAAAAGTCTATTTAAAATGCTCAGGGTATTCATTTTTTTTTCTCGATGTCTTTTTTGTTCTAACTAAAGCATATAGGCGTCACACATTTATTAGCTTACAAAAAAGGGAATGTAGGTAATAAAAAATCTAACTTGACTTGCAACTCTACCAAAACTCATACATCAAAATCATGGACAAAAATGGTACACGTTACCTTCAGATTAGTGTGACCAATTATTTTAATTTTCCCAGGACTGTCTCATTCAGCACAGAGTCCCGTGTGCCAGGAAACCCCCAGTCCCTGGCCAACCAGGACAGTTGGTGGCTTTACCTCCAACAACAGTAACAGTTGTTGTTGTCAGAATAATTATGTCCTCGGAAATGGACAATTTCTATACAATAAAAATTAATTTCTATACAATTTCTATACAATAAAAATTAATTAATTAGAGAAGGAAATAAAAAATTAAGCTGACTGTTTCATGTTATAGACCCAATTGGTTATTTTATTTTCTGTTTTTAGTTTTGAGATTTAGCATTTGTCCTCAAGGAGAAAGAAAACCAACTTTTTAACCTTTGACCAATCATCCGTTATGTATCAGCCATAATCAACACCTGAACTTTCTGCTCTGTTCATAGTGCTAATAACCCCATTAAGTATAGCACTAAGCAAATACCAGAAACTCATTGGATGGAACTCTAAAGCTGCTATTAAACCATAGGAAAGAAGGGAAACCACGTAAAAAATCAAAGCCATCAGCAAAACATTTGATTCTGAAATGGTCCTGGTTTCTATTTTTAGATGATAAGAGAGCATCTTGTAGAGATCAAAGCTTGGGAAGGAGTGTCAGGATTTCCGGTGCATATTTGTTAACTGCCACAGATTTGCTGCTGAATAATATTGGACAAAGTATATAAACCCGATTTTGTCTTACACGGACCTTCTACAACACTGCTGTGAAATTTAGCTTATAGCAGTAATGTGAGCCTGAATTAGTAATTTTAAAGGCCCTTCCACTAATGAAGGGCCTTTAAACAAAAAACACTGGGGAGATATACATTAAAATCACATCTTGCACGCTTTTAGGACATACAGCAATATTTACCATGTTATGATAATTTCCATTTTTATTGTATGGGTGACTTCTCTATAAGAAATTACTTGAGTTTACCCTCCCGGGAGATGGAGTAAGAAGGGTTAAGAGTGGTCTCAGAACTTCTGGTTTCCATTCCAGTGTTCTTTAATTTCTGATTCTTTCTACTGTGTTTAGGTGTTTTGAGTCCCTTGAGAATCTGATGATAGCTACATATTCTCACTCTGGAAAAACGCACACATGCCCCTGTGCTCTCCTACCTTTCACACAGCCTGGGACGTCAGTGCTAATGGAGGCTTATGTACCTTGTACTTCAAGATTTTCCCTCTTTCCTGCCACTGCTACTCTGCTCGTAATACTCAAGCTCAAGTTGAAAGTTCTTGGCCTCTTTGAGTTTCTTACCAGAAAGTGATGGCCCTCATCCCAGGCTTCTCCCAAATGAAGGGGGAAAATGGTGGGTCTGGGGCTTAGTCCTGGGCTCTTCAGACAGTCGGGGCTCTAGAAGCAGAGCTGTGTGGCAAACACGAGGGAAGATCTTTGGGTGGCAGTGCCTTTGGGCCCTGGGATATCTTACCTCACCGCGGGGGCACAGCCAGTGCAGGGCACTGCACATGCCATCTGTGCCCAGTATAAAGGTACCAGGTCAATAGCATGTGAAACGCTCCAGCAATTATTTTAAAGAATTGGTCAAAAAATTTACTTTAATAGATATCATATGTAAAAACATAAAAATGTATGCGTTTATTGGGTACCATGTGATATTTCAATACACGTGTACATTCTGTAATGTTTAAGTCAAGATAAACATATCTCTTCAAAAACTTATCATTTTTTTAATGAGGAAAACATTCAAAATCCTTGAGCTCATGTTTTTGCCTGAGTTCTTGGTACTGGGTGAGGTCCAGCACAGCATGTGGCACTTGGACAGTTGGGTCTCAGTTTAAGGTGAGTTTTTCAGCTTTCTTGATCAGAAGGACAGTGGCTGTAGGAGCATGGAGGCAAAGAGGGAGGTAACCCTTAGCTACTGGAGCCAAGTATTTGGGCAGGTAGGCCACTTGGCACTCCCAGGGGCGGACAGGACACTCTGAGGAAGAATCGTTGTTTTTGTGAACTCAAATATCCAGATTTTATAGAAACCAGCACCTCCAAGAAGTTTGTGCAATTTCTTTCTTGTAGCCAGTTTCTGCCAGATGTTATAGCAGAGCCCTTGTGTCTTTCCAGCAGGCAGCTTGACTGTCATTAATCAGAAGTACTTTTTCAAAGAAGAAATAAGTTTTTGAACCTCTGGAAGGTTGAGTCCAGGTCAGTCAACCTTTGAGTTTAGAACTGGGGTCTTTGTGAAGAGGGGCTGCTGACAGGAGCCAACTGAAGACAGAAGGCAGCATTCGTTAGGTCCAGACAGGTGTCCCAGCAGGCTGCGGGTAGCAGAAGACTGAGGCAGCGTATACGGAGGGCAATCACGGCAGCATGGGCAGCTTGGAGGTCTTCACCTGGCTTTACAGGCAGGAGAAGTGTATTTTAGCAGTTTGACAGTCTATACTGTTTGCTCAGGGGACTGTGACGGAGCTGGCGGAGACAGAGAAACCTTGCAGTAAAGGTGCTGGTGGCCTGGCCAAATCTGTTGTCAGAGCCTCCCGCAAAATAGTGGGAGAGTTCTTAACCCTTTGTGGCAGTTGATCTTACCCAGGGTGATTCACAGTCTGTCAGGCTGATGTGTGGCTGGATGCGTGTCTGTGCTTTCCATGACATCTGACAGCAGTGTGGGTCACGGTGAGGTGGCACAGTTGACCGCCAGGCCCAGAGAAGAGTCTTTAGTCTACACCCCTGAGAGGAGAGTTTTCAGAACTTCAGGACTGTGGTTACCTGTCTCAGGCTGACGTAGGTGTCACTTTCCTCTCAGGGAACAGTCAAAGTCGAATGTGCAGGGTTATACAAGAGGGAGGCTGACTGGCTCGGTGTGAAGGAGATGTTCTCCCAGGCTGTAAGTTTGTGCCTGGCAGAAGGGGTGAGAGACAAAAGTGCCAGTTGCCCTGGTGGTGGTAACTTTTCGACAGAGGGAACTTTTGAAGGCAGAGAGTTCTGTTCTATCCTCTACCAGGAAAGTCACAGGTTTGCCCCTGACTTTTGCAATGACTCAGGCTCTCAGGGGCCAACTTGAAGAGCTCAGTCTGTCCTATCTATTCAGGCCCAACAGGGCACAACTCATTAGTCAGGGCTGACAGTCCAGTTTTCCCTCAGCCAAAATGTGGACCTCAAAAGGACTTGCTGTCGGTCATCTCAGGTGGATGTTAGATGATGCCATCTGAGCAGGATAGGTGTGTAAGCATAAGGCTCTGGAGGGAGGGCCTCTGTGGTGAGTGCAGGCAATGGCCAGCTGGAACCAGTTCACATGGCTGGAAGTAGACGCGTTGGGAGTGGGGAGTGAAGCTATGGGTGTTGGCAGCAACTGCAGCACCCGCAAAGGTGCCAAGGCAGAATTCGCAGGAGGAATGGACCTCTTCCTTTTTTTTTTTCTCGTGATGCAAGGAGCAGTTTGGTTTCATTTTTAACTCATAAAAGCCCCTTTTCCTTCAGCCAGGGACTATGGGTTTTAGTGAATTATTTCCCATTGTATCTCCCTATGGTGTATGTTGTGTACCCTTGAACAATGGTGCAACAAAAAGGGGTGGCTACCCCTCTGAGAGACCCCTCAGATGCCCACCTGGCCATGCCCTTTTTGGGGATTTAGGTGCAACTTAGCTAAGGAGAGTGTGAGGCCTCCATTTTGCCACATGTAGATCACCAGGGAACTGCAGGTGAGGCCCAGTCAGTCACTGTGACCAGCGCTTCCCAGTCTTGGTGCACGGACAGAGCAGCCTATTGCTTATGATGTCCTTTCCACTCACACATTCATTCAGCAGCACTCAGAGGTTAAACATTCCAACCTCCTTCCCTTGAGGGTGCCCTTAACTTAGAAGAGTTGATCAAGCTCTCCTGCTTGAACTGAGCAAGACTGACACACTGACTAACTGGGGTGTCCTCAGGGATCTTACTGGAATCAGGCAGGCAGATAGACAGACAGGCAGACAGACAGATTGTGTCCTCCTGCCTTTGGGGTCTGATGTGAGCCACTGAGTGGGGAGTCAGGAATCCTCCTTCAGACCTCCAAGGGGACTTGAGAAATTTTGAGGGCATGACTTCCCATCAGGACCTGGAGAGGTCCTTGCTCCATCTGTGAGGGCCATGACTGGTGACCAAAGAGGTCAACATGGTTGGTTTTCCCTGCCAGTGCGCCAGATGCAATGGCAAGCAGAAACACCGCAACACCCTGGATTTGGAGTCAGATTTATTTACCTCGGTGGGCAGTGATCAGGATCATTCCCAGAATATCAGGTCCTGATCTCTGATGTTCTAGGGCTTCTATGAGATAAGTGAGCTACGGCTACAGAGGCAGAATGGCTTGTCAACTGGGGACTGGTTTAAATAATGTGCCTCATAGTGACCAGCTGTGCATCACAGTGACCAGCCCTCTCTAAGAGACAGAAACAACCAGGACTGGAGCAGGAACTGTTACCTGGGCAATTAAGAAACTGAAGTGTATTGGCTTTGCGGGGGCGGCATTTTCTGTTGCAATCTATGTTTTATTCCAAGGCTGTACTATTATGATTACAACAGCTTTTCAGTATATTTTGAATTCAGGTAATGTAATGCATTCTTTGTTCTTTTTGCTCAAGATTGCTTTGGCTATTTCAAACAATTCTATACACAATATCTGAGATGCACAACTTACTGTAGTTTTTCCATAGATCCCTGCTTAGGAATTTATGGTTATTTAAGACTAATAGTAAATTCAATTTGCATTGTTCTTAATAGAGAAGAAAGGGTTTTTGCATTCAAAAGCTTAGGATCTTATTCATTTGATACCTAGTTTCATGCATTTGTCTATTCACTCACTCACTTGTCAATGTACCAGTGGCTGAGCTATCAACTGTAGTAAGTAAAAATATATCCTTCCCAAAGTTTCCACAGAGTAATTACGTGAGAGGCAACAGTGCTCCTAGATATATACTCAAGACAATTGTCCATGTAAAAATGTATGCATGATCTTCATGGTAGCACTATTCCTAACTGCCAAAAAACATGAACAACTCAAATGGCTGTCAATTTATGAATGGATAAGTAAAGCATAATATAATCATGATGGAAGATTTCACAACAAAAGGAAGTACTGAGCCACGCTTCAATCTGAATGAATCTTAAAGATGTGATGCTAAGTGAGAGTAGCCGGGCACAAAAAGCCGTACAGACAGAAAATACACGATTCCATTTGTATGAACGATCCCAGATCTCTAGAGACGGGGGGTGGGAAAGTGGTAGCCAGGAGCACAGGGAACGGGAGAGAGTGAGAGCGCGCTCGGAGAAGACGTGGTGGTGGTGGGTGGTGAAAATTCCAGGGACTTTGTTGTGGCGGTTCCTCAATCTCTTGAACATACTAAAAACCATTCCTTTGCACACATTAAAGGGGTGAGCCTTATGATAATCAAATTATACGTTGGTTTATAAAAGTTTTAAAACAAAGTAAGTAGAGTTTAAAAACAAAACACTTTTTGTTTTTGCTTCCAAGAAGTCCAGTCTGGCCTCCGCAACTACAGTGTGAGGCCTCCCTAACTATAATGGGAAGGTTCTGAGGCAGGCTGGGCCCCAAAGCCAGTTCATCATTTTATCAGTCTTCCTCCGAACAGGCTGTGAAACACTTGGCTGGAAGGAGCAGAGAACTTCCTGTCAGGCGTGGGTTTTCCTCCGTGGGCCCCACGCCCCATCCCCGCCCCGCAGAGCCTGGCAGTTGTGGCCTCGTCAGCCTCCCGTGCTGTCCGGCACGCGCCAGACAAGGAAGGGGCCAAGGAGCAGCTTGCGCATCCTGCCTGATTTAAGCGGCAGCTTCCGTTGGGGTTTCACTCAAGTGCAGCCTTGGGAGAACGTGGCGAAGGGCTTTCCAAGAGGAAATGTTACCCTGGCCTTCCCGGAGAGTTTGGAAGACCAAACTTCCCTTTGGTTTGATGTGGCCTCTTAAGAGCGGTAAATTAATTAACCCAGGGTGCTGGTGCTGCGTGTGCTGCTTCCTTCTCCAGAGCCTGAGGAGTGTTGAAAGAGCAGGATTTTACCTGTGGAGCTTTGGGGTGGAGGCGGGAGGCCTGGTGGCAGACTCATAAATATAATTGTGCTTTCCTGGTGGTAAAGGCCAGCTTTTGTTTCTCCTTGAGGGTCCATCACCTTTATTATGCATTTATTTATTTTCTGTTCATCCTTTAGTTGGGTGGGATTGGAACAGAGCAGGCTGGAAAATATGCCTCAGTGTGGGTCCAAAGGCCACCAGTGATTGCGTCACTTGGGTTGCTTGTAGAAACAGAACCCTGGCTTCCACCTTGACCAGTTACTGTATTGGAAATTAAGTGTGTGTTTGTGTGTGTGGATGAGGGTTCTTCCACAAGAATGTGTATTTTTAACTGGTGATTATTATGCAAACTAAAATTTATGAGCTCTTAGTGGGCTATGGGATGCTTAAGAAGGGTCTGAGGAACTAAACCCAAAAAACCCCAAAAATCTAGCACTTAAAAACAGCAGCTCCAGCAGCAGCAGCAGCAGCAGCAGGCCTGAGAAGCACTGAATAGCAGCTATTGGTTCATCCAGTTTTTTTTTTTTTTTTTTTAAAGAGTAAGAGAAGGATAACAATAATGGGGGGGGGGCTTACCAAATTACGGACAAAGTGGTAGGAAATTATCAATGGTTATTATTTTACATATTGTTATCTACAAGATAGTTTCTCAGGAAAACAAATAGACAAATAATAGTGTTACAGACAAAAGAGGTAGGAGATTATCAATAGTAGTTGTACTCTACTTAGGTATCTTC
>NW_004955434.1:22235091-22252689 GCF_000276665.1 Chinchilla lanigera
AAGTGACTGGTTCATCCAGTTTTTTAAAATTAGAAAAATAAAACAAAACTATGACTGCCCCCCACTGATCACCACTGCAGGCGTTCAGCTGCCCCCGGGTGCAAGCTCACCCGGGTGGTGTAAAGGTCCCTCTTGTCTCACTAGCAGCCCTGGGCTGGCACTGTGGACCTGCCATCCCATCTGTCCAGTGCATGGCTGGTGCTGAGTGGCATGGGGAGCCGCTGATGTTATCTTTGCCAAAGTTGCTGTAAGTGCTCTTCTGTGAGGTGCCACCTTGTGTCAGACATGTCCCTGTGTGAGAAGCCTGCAGAAGAGAGTCATCAAATTAAACCACTGAGAGTTACTGGTAGACATAGACCCTCAACCCACTGTCAGGCCAGCACAATGCATCATCTGACCCTCAGAGCAACCTCCAGACGGGAGCATCAGGAGACCAACAGTAGGAAAACCTTTCCTGTGAGAAAGGAGTGTTTGATAAATGCCCTAACAATTTCAGGAAAGAACGTGAAACCTAAGGCTTCAAGTAACTTCAACAGGTTTTGAATAGAAATTGCCTGGGTATGGGTGGATGTCTACAGCTCATTGTCAAACACCAGTTTAAGCCCAGATGTTAAGTTTAAGTATAAATGAGGCTGGCACCACAATAAAATGTAGAGTTCAACAGAGTCCACGGCCTACCCCACACGGGTCATCGTCCTTTATATTTTGTAGGACCCTTTTTTTGCTTTGTGTTCATCATGAAGCCTTGGTGATCTTATTGTTCTTCAGTTTGTTGTCTGTTGTTTTCATCGTTTAAGATGAGGCTGCTCACAGTTGTACAAATGACCACAAAGTTGGGAGTGGGAGCTTCTGATTGAGAGTAACATTACTTAAAGTGGCAAAGGTGAGACTTGTAGAACTAAAATAATAATATAAATATAAAACACTCAGAGGAGGAAAAAGCTTTGAATGAGGTAAATCCCCCCTTTCTTGTATTAAGGTGTCTAAAGATGTTATCTAAAGTTGATAGATGAGGAAAGCGAGGTTAAGCCTCTTATCTAGATTTATGGCGATAACTGTTAAGAGGACAGAAAACAAACAGAAGAGGTTGAATTTGCAGTGGGATCGGGTGGAGGCAAGGAGCAGAGGGGCAGGAGCCTGCTGCTTGTCCCAGTCAGTTCTGTCCTCACTGATTTGTTCCCACACATATGTTTCACTCTGGTGGAATTTCTTTAAAGCAAGAGATAAAAAGGAGAAAAGAAAGTACGGTGGAAACATAAAACTGAGTCAAGAATTAGGGTTGCTCTGTGCAAGGAAGATGTCCTGGACCCTGGCTGGCCTTGGAAAAAAGAAAAAAATGAATTAGAGTTAAAAACATATCATGTTGACTCATACATTTGCTACAGCTGGGACACAAATATGGCTTTGAGTTATGCCAGAGTAATTGCACAAGGCACCCATGCTAGGCCCATTCATAATATTCACAAGATGAGAACAAACCCATTCTTTGGGAGAATTTTGGCTGCTCCTTGCTATTAAAATTCCAGAATGAAATTTCTTCTGGAGGTCTTCTTAAAGAACACGTGAATATGTTTACATCCTCAACCACATTTTTGAAATGTGCAGAATATGGATTTCATTTTTTTCCCCTTAGAATGACTCTCAACTCAGATTGCTGGAATTACACTCAAGTGCAAGTTAGACAAACAATTCCATGGAAACTCAGCTCCCTGCTTGGTCTAGAGATAGGTTTTAGAATATTTGGGAAAGAACACTTAGTTTTGTAATAACAGAATTGTTACCTTTAATTTTTAAAAGTTAAAATTGAATTTCTCTCAACTGAGCTATTGAAGATCATTAGGTGATACTGAGCTCAAAACTATACTTTTTAATGAACATCTAGATTATAGCCAATGTTTCCTGTTGAAAAAGATCCCTGCATCCTAATCAAAGATATTTTATATTTGTGTGTGTACAAACACAAAGGACTTATAAATCCAACTAAATATTTGCCCCCACCCCTCTTATTACGGTTTCTGGGCACTGAAGCTGTGTCCTTATGCTGTAGTCAGCATTTCTCAGACTTCAGCAGTTAGGTAACATTGTACCGAAACTCAGATTTAACTTTGACACTAACAGTGATGACTTATTGCAAAAGCAGTATGTACTAAAACTGAAGACATATAAAATGATGATCGTAGAAAAATTGCTGATAAGGTTAACTCTGAATCATTTAGTCTTTTTGACATCTATGTATTATTTTAGTATATATTTGGATTACTGAGCTACTGCTTGTTGGGCATCCACTTTTTTAAACATGGAGCTACTTCATTCTAAAGGTGAATTGTTAAACTCTTTAATATGCTATTTCCCAAAAGAAAAATCTGAGAAAACTGAAATTCTAATCAGAGTAGAAATACCTTCAGGTTCTTTTTTATTTAGTTGCATGTCATTTTAAAGCTTCTGGTAACTTCCCGGTACTCGGACACTTCTTTTCAGTTTTGAGAGCGGCTTTGTGGTGATAGAGGTATGACTTGTTAAAACACCCTGTATTAAAGAATTGACTACAGACTTTGAAATAGTTTCTTTTGGTTCAGATTTTTAATGTTCTTAGGGAAGCTTTAACACTTATTTAACTCTTATTTTAACACTTAGATGACAAGACAAAATAGTTTTTCCTAACTGTTACCTCGCTGGTGTTCTATAAGCTGAACTGAGATGTACCAACACTAATACTCAGGAATGCATGCATTTCCTAAGTTTCCAGGAAAAACACTTACCAGATATATTTTTCTTATTTTAAAGTTTTAACTATAAAATTTTTACTGAAAACTGGCATTTGCTACAGCTTGTCTCAAGACCGTTTTCTAAAAAAGTCTTACAAATAAGCCATGAGCAAATGTGATGGAAAATGAGCAGTTTCAGAAAGGATGTGCTGTCTCTGGTTCCCTCAGCTTTTTTGTCGTGGATATGACTACTTGTGCTGGACACGTAAACAAATCCATAGGGCGCGTGCGCCTTCTGCAACAATTCCGCTGTGGAGTCCAGAGTATGTCTGCATGTCCTGATATTCTGTGAAGAGTACTGGTGCCAGCCAGGTGCTTGGTCCTCTACCCTGGAGAACTAATACTGCAGAAAAACATAACCCCAGCCCCTAGTGAATTAACAGCTTTGCTGAAAATCAATGACTTCTGCCAAAGCCCTTCTCCAGAAAGTCCCGGCACATTCAGGTAAAATGCTTCAGCCCAGGTGGAGTGTTTTCCAGTGACACACGCCTTTCTCCACCACAGGCCGTAGCAACAGACTTCAGCTGATGGAGCACTTCCCTGCATGGGCCGTCTCACTTCTCAAGACAGTGCTGGTTGACCAGGACCCTTGTTCCCACTCTACCCAGAGGGAAGTGAAAGTGTAGAGGAGGAGCAGCTTGTCCAAGGCTGCCAAGCTTTCAGTGTCACGTTTTGTATTGTTTTCCGTTAGAGTTTTTCTCTGGACTGCACCCGCTCTTTCTCAGTGTGGTAGTGAAGGCCACCTAGTTCCCCTTGAATATGGGTTTGGGGAGTAACATCTGATGGGAGCACAAGAGGCTCTTGCTGGTTGTTATGTATCAGCCTCACCACAAGGCACTTTGTGTGGAGTTAATAGTTGGGGAGTACTTTTAGGGACAAGGCCGCTGAGTTTACTGTGCTTTGTAATTAGCCTAGAGGTGGGCTCCATTTCTAGCACCTACATGCCCTGAGATCTTGGGTAAGTTGTGTGTTCTTCTTGGGTGTCAACTTCCTCGTTTACAAATGTAGGGGTTTAAACTAGATTAGCGTGTATGTCTTTCCCAGCTCCAGCTTTCCTGATGGTGTGACCCTCCCCTCAATGCCTATCTGAGCATATGGGATGTACAGTCACTGCTGTACTTCTCATAAATTGTTAAAAATTTAAAAAAAATTTTATTTGTCTCTGTGGGCCTGCTATGCTAGGAGTTTGTAGATTCAACTCTGAGGCACTGCTGAAATAAGGCCTTTCACTTCACCCACACTCTAGGTGAGAAGTTGCAGGAATGTGATTTAATTTGGGGTGGGCCTTCTGGCCTACAATGCATGCTCCCAAGGGTGCCTCCCCAAACGCACAGTTCAAAGCACTGCCTAATGCACATGCCGATCCCAGTGCGGCTCTTTCTAAAGCCAAATGCCACTGACAAGAAAAGGGAAAGCCTCTCTTGTTTTTATTGTGTTCCTGGCCATTCCAAGAGTCATTTCCTTTCCTTTCAAAGAGATAAAGAGACATATATTATGTGGGCAGAAGATGCTGCGTTCTGGTCAATAACGCAGGCCACAGAGGTCAATGGCTTTAAGCCAAGCCTGGCTGAAAGCTGCCGTAAATTCTCAAAGGTGGGGCAAGAAGAGTCGGAGACTTACGTGCGCTGGCTGAGAGGAGGAAAGACCCTGGGCATACACGGCCCTCCGAGAAAGAACCGAGTATCAGTCCCATAAAATCCTGTCGTAGTCTACACAGGGGTCCTGGAATGGGGAAAATTCCGCCCACCCAAGTTTTACTATGTCGTAGAGACAAATAAAAAAGATCTGAAAATAAATCTCTGAGGCCAGCCTCTCCCTGGAGACTGGAACTTGAATCCGTCTTCTCTAAGTTTCCAGTTTGTCAGCATCTTAGTGTTGATGAACAGATTGGAGGCTGGACGGTTCAGCCCCAGACAGCCCTCATCTCATGGAGTCTTAACTTGTTCCTCTCTTTCTCAAACCCCGCTTTAGGCACCACATTAGTACAGAAAACTCAGATATTCAGAACCTCCTGCTCTCAGACTCCACCTGCTTCTGACAGCCGCCCGGTTTATGCATCATTTTTTGTGGAGGACGCTGTGTGCGTAACAGCAAGCAGAGCATGCTGTGGAAATGAGGGAAGCATCACGTCTTCCGAACACAACTGACTAAAATTCCCATCAAATAGTATTTCTCATTTCATGTTTATTGGAGCCATGTGATGAATAATTTTTTAAAATAAACAATATTAAGGATATCATGCATAACGAGGTAGTGAATAAACACGGCTACCATAACGGTCTACTTTCATTCCATGAAGCACATGGTAAGTGCAAGGAGCTACTCACAGTGCATCCGTAGTAAGAAGTTTAATTCTGCAAGAGATACTTTACTTGTGGTTGTGTGTGTGTGCCTACACTGTATGTTTGCATAATAAGGATTTCCCTCATAAGATAGAATATAGAAATGTAAGGTTTCTAAGCAAAGGATAATTACTTTAGGGGCTTAAAAATCTTATTCTATGTTTTATTTACTACTCCTGATTTTTCATTTTGATTGGCATTTTACAGTCCTTCATATATTCCTGAGTAGTTTTCTAAGCCTTAGGTCAACTCTGAGAAGCCGAAGCTGCGTAAATGTCTTATTCGATAATTTTCAGCAGCAAAGCTGCAGAATAAATAACAGTAAACCCTGATTGGGCATTTGCAGCTTTCTGAGTCCTTGCTAAGCTCACTGAATGTGGACTTACAATCCCCTCAACAAGTTGCAAAGATGCAGGTCCTATTATCATTGCCAGTTTACAGATGAGAAAACCAAAGAGCAGAGAATCTTGCACTTTGCCCAGCATCACATGGAGAATCAACAGACGATCTAGAATTTGTGCCCAGGTGGTATCAAGGCCACAGTCCCTCTAGGATGGATTTGAAAGGAACCTGCATTTGAGTTACCATCCAGGTCGTTTATATCAACTCCAAAAGAATTTAGAAATTTCTTATGAGAAACAAAAGGCAGCTTAACATGGTTAAATAGTACACTGTGTTTTTAATTTAACCTAGTTAACACAACTGCCTCATCAGCTTATTGAGAAAAAAGATAATATTTATAAGTAGCTCTCCAAAAATGTTCTCAGGCCTTCACTTATGTCCAGATGGCCCCGTGCCCAGGAAGATGTCGTCTGTCTCACAAAATCCCTATGTACTGTCAAGGAGAGTTCAGATGTAAGAGAAGGCACAGTCCACTGTGCAGCCATAGCCATGGCGGGGACCCCCTGGGTGCCTATGGTGTAGCTCACAGGCACTGTGAGCCAATGGAAGCTTGAAGGTGTAAATAAAATCCGCTATCTTGTCCAGAGATTCAAAGAACGATTTAAATGAGCTTTCTAGAGAAATCTAGAAATCAAGACCTGAAAATGAATTAGAACAGAACAGAAACAGAACAGCTCAGAAGCTGGAGAAACTGTTGGTCCTCTGCATGAGGGTCTTGAAATATTAAAAAATAAAGAAATGCTTAAATATAGTGTCAACAATTAGATGTATTTTAGATGGAGACATGTACCTGATTAATGCTTTTACACGTACCCCTAGGTACAGTGTCCTACAAATGTGCTACTCACAAAATAATTACAGGATATATAAAAATATTAATTTACAGTATTCCATTGGGGGAACAATCCATTAATGGGACACTCAAAGTTGTATGATGAATGCTTTCTTTCACTGTATGAAAAAGAACAATTAAACCTGGGCTTTCAGGTACTCACCCCTAATTGCTTTCTATTCCAGGGTCTGCTCTTCTAGCTCTTTCACAGCCTGCTCCCTGGAGGAAGGCTGGAAGAGCAGGGCTATTTCTTTTTATTCTATTCGTTTGGTCTCTTTTCATTAGTTCTCTTTCTCACTACAATTTTAGCCGTATCTTTTTGTGTTAAAGTACATACAGTGCTTCTGAGTCTGCAACTGCGCACATTGCTAGCTGCCAGCAAGAATCACACTGAAAGAAATTCGGGAGTGCATCTGTGCCTCCTCTCTGGAATTAGGCAGAAGTGTACCTCCCGATAACTCTTGGCTGCTGTGGATGTGTGATACGTATTTTGGCTGACCCGAGGAACAGGATGGTGTTACTTCCAACAGTCTAGTTTTGTCAGGATCTCAAATAAGAAAGGTGCTATTTTGAAGTAGTCCCTGACATTTGAAAGCTACTACAGTTTAACCCTTTGTTAAAATAGGCTGAAATTCTAGTTGGTATGAGACACCAATCTACAAATTAAAAATAAAAAAATGATTTTTTTTTTAAATCAAGAAGCTTGACTCGAACACAAACCTTCCCAACAGCTTAATAGATGACTTAAAGGAATAAGAAATTGAGAAGGAATGAACTTGACCTCTCAAAACAGGTTACAAGTTAGAGGTCATTGGTTGACATAGATTTAAAGCAACTTTTAGTTTGTAATATAACGCTTGCTGGCGGGAACGTACTTTAGCATAGTACTACAGTTTGTCTTCAGCCTTACCTCCTCGTAACATCCCATACACAACAGTGCTGTTTGGAAGCTTTTGGGTTCCTCTGCTGCTACTGTCAAGAGGTATAATGTTCCCTTCAGCACCAGGCACATGCCAAGAGGCAGAAGGTGAGTTGGAAACTAGAAACTTCAGTGTGTTTATATTTTTTCCTCAGGTATTTTAGCAGTGTGCGTGGGGGAGTGTACATACAATGACAGTAATAAGGAGAAAGGGCCATTCTGAATTGCTAGGCTTAAAAGACACATTTCCATTTGAAGGAAGAGGCTGTCTAATTTCTGTTTGAGACATCCCTACACATTGCTTCAGTAATCTCGCTCTAATCTGGGTGAACTGCTCTTTCTTTACACACATTCCTTTTGTGATGCAGAATGCTCCTGCTCAGTCAAATCATATTCATCTATCTCAGCTACTTTTCTTTGAATTAAAGAACCCGGACACCATAATCAAAAGAGCAGCATTTTTACATGGCATTGAGTTATCACAAACAAGCACAAGAGACATTAAATTGCAGACTTGGCTGGGACAATTTTATCTGCAGTTTCTCTGAATCAGGCACGTGATGCCTTTGCTTTATAAAGAAAATGTTACCAAGCACTTCTGCTCTTCCAGCATAAAAGCAGGTGGAGGGATGGAAGAGAGGAGAAGAGGGAGGGAGGGCAAAGAGGAAGAGGGGCTGACTGGGAACGAGAGCGTGAGAAGGCACAGCAAGCGCTCCCCTCGTGTAGGAGCAGTCACCTACTCCTTCCGTTGGGTACCGGACTGAACTCCCCAAGGCATTCGCCAGCTGTATTTGCTTCTTTTCCACGGTCACTGATACAGGCAGTGAAACCACAGGTGAACAGGAGCGGCAGCCCCTTGCTGCAGAGATGGGTCGTGCAAGTCACCTGGGTTTTGTGGGAGGGTAAATAAATGACGGACACGAGAACCTTCCATGTATTGTCACATGGCGTCCCCACAACATTGCTTCGAGGTAGGATTTTTTATCCTTATTTTAGAGATGAAGAAATGGAGGCGTAAGAAGCTCACAGCGAGATGCAGAGTCAAGATCTAGCTAACGCCCTCGCCTGAGTTCTCACTACTCCACTGACTCCTGGTAATAGCAAAGGAGGTTTCTTGCCACTGCTCTACGAGTAGGGCGGTTTTATCTGTCTGTCCCTCCTTGCTTGGACAGTAAGGAAAGTCTGATTTTTCCAAAGGAAACTGCCATGTTCCTATCCGGTACCTGCTATAGCTTTGGAAATAGCCTGTATTTTAGGAATAGTTGGTGTCCTGAAAACTACCTTAAAGAGAGGGGAGAGATTGCCATCCTAAGGTCACAATCGGTTTCAAAAAAAGAGCTCTCAAGACTTTGGATTTTCAAGTTCATTACGGTCAGTGGTGACAGTTGGTTAAAACTGTCCGCTCGCTCCATCTCGCCCCTCTTAACTCTCATTTAGTGGTTCACAACTGGCCAGCAGCAAAGGTGCCGTACTCCTCACTACGCCTCCCCTCCGCCCCTCGAGTTCTGCTGTTAAGTAAAACTGCTCAGTAGTTTAAGTGGAGCCCTAACTAATGAGTCTGATTCCTGCCTGACACTGGCTCATTTTTAACCTGGTAAACTCATTAAACCTCTGTTCTTCATTTAGCCAAGGGTGACCACAGGATCATAATTTCAACTGAGTGTGTCAGTGATTTAATAGGCCTTGAGTTTCCCCGCATTCCCATAGTGCCCCATCTGAGGAGCTCAATCAGCACCGTTAGAAGTTTATTCAGTGCAATGAGAGATCTCTCTGATCTAGCCTGAATTCAACTGAAAGCTTTAAAGATGAATGAAAGCAAACCGCTGGCTCCACAATTTCAAACGACCCATTTTGCTTTAACCGTAAATCAGCCAAGGGGTCTGAAATGCAGACAGTTTCCAGACAGAGCAGGTCATCTCCTGAGTTAGTGAGACAACATGTGCTCATGAACAGCCCTTGCCTTTACCAGCAGATGCCAGCACTTCCTTTTCTTAGATGAGAAAGGGCCCAGGGGTTTGGTCTCCACTCCACACTTTAAAAAAATAAAAGCACATTAAAAGCAACAACAACAACAACAGCAATGAAATAATAACACATACATAAGATTATTTACTACCTGCTTGCATTCCCATTTTCTGCCCAGTGGATCAGAGAGCCACTGCTATGTTGTGTGAATGTTTGTATGTCTAATAAATGGCTTCCCTCCCCTTACATAAAATAATTTTCAAAACTCAAACAGGCCAGGGGTAGCTGGTTTCTAATTTTAATAGGTTCTCGTAAAGTCCCTGTCAGTAGCAAGCTCCCAGTAAGTGTTTTATAACAGTGACAGCTTTGAAAATACTGTAACATATGTAACTTGGACTGGGTCAATACACGGCAGGGGAATCAGACTGTGAGATGGTTGAGCTGTTCATTTTGGCTGTTTTTACAATCAATCATCCAGACCAACCGAGCCTGCCGTGATACTCACTGATTACTGAGAAAGCTAAAACAAATGGATTGGCCACGCTGTCTGCCAAGGCCTATTCACTAGCCACAACCTCTCTCAAGATACAGATGAGTGTCATCCTTTGAAAGCCCATGTTGTTAGAAATAACGCCTAGGCTTATCTAAAAGCCAGTCTGCACCTTGCCTGGTAAAGAGGAAGAAAAGGAGAATTAATGTAGTTTATTTTAATAAACTTTGTTGGGTACATTTCACAGATTGACCAATTTCAGAGAGCCAAAATTTACAGGTTTTACACCAGGCCACAAGCAATAACTATGTCATCTCAACTTCTCTTCTTCTTCTTTGGGTATCTTTTTCTTTTTGTGCTTAATTCAAAAATGCATAAAAACAGCAACTGTCTCAAACATACTTTTCAACTGTGGAGACAAAATTTTTTAAAAATCCGAGTTCCAGAAGTAAGTACAAGATTCCTTAGCCTTTTTTTTGTTAAGCCGCACAAGTGACCAGACATACTGAGCTACCCGGCCTTACTGCAGTCTTTACTCCCAGCCAACTTGTTTGTGGCTGCTAGGAGGGTAGGTGTACTACGAGCTGTGTGATCCAAATGTCTCTGAGTTAGTAGGTTCAGACCAAGACGTTCCAATAAAGTTGAAGCAGCCTCGCAGTCTTTGACTGGACCTGAGTCAAATTACATCTCTGTAGAACGAATTACCTTCACAGCGTTTTCTCCAGGGACCTCTCTGGTTAGAATAGAGATAAGAAAACAGAAGTTGCTTATCAATATTTTCAGATAGAGGAAAAAAAGCATTTAAACCAAATAAATCGCTCTGAGGACAGTACTTCCAACCTCATAGAGTTTCCTTAAGCACCAGGTAGACACTGAAGAATAGAAAGGCCACTAAAGAAATATAGGTAAAGATAGAGGGACTTCTCAGAAATTTTGAATGTTTATCATTTATCATCCTAAGTTACTGACCTTCAGAATATGCAAAAATTAACTTATTCTTTCTATTTAGTCAGTGCTTTGGAAGTATCAAATTAGGGAGGTGCCTCAGTAGTAAAATGGGTGTCCCTAGACACAAAAGAACTTGGGTGCAGGTCAGCAAAAGAAGAGAGGACATGTATATGATCAGACTAAGAAGAAAGACATGGCAAGATGCAATAAAATAGTCAATGGCTTTCAAGACTGCTGTGGCAGAGACTGGTATTGTTTCACCAATTTGCATTCCTCTCTTTAAAATGTTTATTTTAGTAATAGAACTTCTGGGTTTTAGCCGAGTTGCTGTCTAGCTAGAGATTGTCTTTCTCATCCTCTGCAGCAGGGTGTGATAACATCACTAAACCTAACAAGCCGAGTATAGAAGCAATGTATACACTCTGGTCGTGCCCTAAAAAGGAGGCGAGCTGCTTACTCTTTACTTTCTCTCTCCTCCTTCCCAGGCCCTGGAATATGAGGTGGTGATGGTTCATTACCATCCACATGGATTAGAGCAATCTCTAATGCATGATGCAAAGAAAGAAGGCACTTGGACCCTTGTATCAGCTTGTGAATGAGACTGTAAAGTCCTTTCACATACCTTTCTATGCCTACCAGCTTAGATCTTTATGAGAGAGGAGTTCAGTGCCTTGCTAATCAAAGTGAGGTCCCGAGACCAACAGCATCAATGGAGATCTTACCAGAAATGCGGAATCTCAGGCCTGTTGAATTCTAACCTTCCTTTAAGAGATGTCTCCAGATAATTTGTAGACACATTAAAAGTTGACCAGCCTTGGTGCAGTAGATAAAAGATTCTAGAGCCAGATCTTGGGTTCAAATCCAAATCTGAGGCTTAATTATGTTACTTTGGGGAAATCATTATGACTGTCACTATGTTGTCCTCTACAGAACTGGGATATTAATAGTTCCCTCATTGGGTTGTTATAAGAGTTGTATAAAGTTATATCAGTTAATATATGTAAACAATTTGTGTAAACCTATAGAAGAGTATGCTATAATTATTACTACTATAAAATATTAGTCTTGTCTTATTTAAGCTTTTTGATCTTTGGTAAAGCTGTCCAACCAACATCTTAATAAATCCATCCACTGTTAAAATAATGGATCTGTGTAAAGATTGGGACAGGAGTACAAATTGTGTGGTATAAGCAGGTCAATTATATATGCTGGTGGTTTCAGGATGATCCTACAGTAAAATCCTCTCACATTCAATAAATATTTACTGAGCATGTGTTACACATCAGGAATTTTTGCAGGTGCTTGGACTACATTAGTGAGTAAAACTGACAAAATCTCTGCCCACGTGAAGCTAAATTCTATTGGAAGAGTGGGGTGTGGTCTGAAGATGATGCTGATTTATCTAGCGTAGGTCTCATTTTCAGGTTGTAGCTCATACTGTGTTTTCTAATTACTATTTTGGAAACTTCAAATGTCATCGTGAGAGGGTGTAAAACAAAAGAAACATCATGAGGTTGTAGGTAATACAAAATCTGTTAAGGGCCGGCAAGATCTTTGCCTAATAGTGAGGCATTGTGACCTTAGGAAATCAGTATTCCAAAACATGTTTGAAGTCAAAGGCTCCAGCAAGTGTGGAGTAGGGAAGATCTCAGTTAAATTCCCTGCTCAGTCTCACCCACTGCTGAAGAGATGGCCAGGGGTGCTTCCACGAGGCTTCGGACCAGTTCTGACCCGACGTATCACTTCCTCATGGAGGGGCTTGACCACAGCGGGAACCCACTCATAGCTTTGGAAAGTGACCAAATCTTTCGTCTATTTATTTGAAAGGTGTTTTTTTAATGGTCAGTATTCCTTTTTTTCCAAATCTGTGACACAGGTTTTAATTTTATTTACAATGTCTTTTGAAAGGAAAGAGGTTTTGCTTGTTGTGAATCTAATTTACTATTTTTTTCTTTCATGGGGTGG
The DNA here is from genome assembly GCF_000276665.1 of Chinchilla lanigera. Classification (NCBI taxonomy): domain Eukaryota; kingdom Metazoa; phylum Chordata; class Mammalia; order Rodentia; family Chinchillidae; genus Chinchilla; species Chinchilla lanigera. The sequence goes on from NW_004955434.1 coordinate 22,247,720, forward strand.
TACGTGCATGTGTTCTAAAAAATATTCCCTTAACCTTATGTAAAAATTTTTTTCCCCTCATATTTAGTCTATGGCACATTTTGAATCAGAAAAGAGAAGGGAAAGAAGGAGAAATTTTGTATGTATGTATATACAGGATAGTTAACATAGTTGTTCTACTGTCTTCTATTTCTTTGCTGGAAGAAACTGTCAATGAGTCCTTGATTGATCAATATTGCATGTCTCTGTTTTCATGAGAAGCCACTTTGAAGATATCAATATGTAATACAAGAAGCATTGTTAATTTCCTACCACTTTGTAACTCTGTATTGTCTGTACTGTTCTTTTGCTAGTTTGTTAAATGTTGTCTGTCTGTCAAAACAAAAAAAGTTAAAAAAAAACTTTATTAGTGCTTGAAGTAAAAATCAAGGTTATTTTTTCCATATAGATTTTTATTGTCCAGTACATTTTGTCAAAAAGACAAAAACAATCCCTTTCCACTGAACTGCCTTGACACCTTTGTGCCAGTCATCATTCAGCTGACCATAAAAGAAGGGTTTATATTGTACTAATGCCGTTCCATCGAGTTATATCTTTATACTTATACCAGTATCATAGTCTCTTGATTAGTGTGAATTTATGTTAAATCTGGAAAATAAGTAATATAAATCTCCCAAACTTCTTCTTTTACAGAATCATCCTGGCTCTTCTAACTCTTTTGCATTTGATATTAATTTTAGAATTACCTCAATTTCTTTTTGAAAACTCACAAGAATTTTGATTGTATTAAATGTATGAATCAATTTGTGGAGGCCTGAGGTTTTAAAAACTACTGATTTCCAGTTCATGAACATGGTTTATCTCTATTTATACATGTCTTTAGTATCTTTTCACGGTTTTATAGTTTTCACTGTGAAAATCTTTGCAAATCATTGTTAAATTTATTCCTAAATATTTTATTATACTATTATAGTATTGTAAATGGAGGTTTTAAAAAACCTTAGTTTTGAAATTTTTCACTGGTAGTATATAGAAAAATTGTTCACTGATGGTACATAGAAAAATAATTGCTTTATAAAAATACTATGTATCCTATGCCCTCCGCAAATTGTTTAAAGTAGCTTTAGATTCCTTATGAATATGTTATTTGCAAGCCATTAAAGTACTTCCTTTCTAATATTTAAGCCTTTCATTTCTTTCTTTTGCTTCATTGCATTGCCTAGGACTTTTAGTATGGTACTGTACCCAAATTTTGAGAGTGAATATCCTTGCATGTTTCTTGATCTTATGTGTAAGGCATTGAGACATTCACATTGTAAATATTAGTAGAATAACATTGTAAGTTGTTTTTTGTTGTTATCTTCCTGTCTTTATTCTAAAGATGGCCGTAATCAGAGAAGTAAACCCTTTGTATTCTTAGTTTGCTCAGAGCTGTTTCCTTCAATGGGAGGTAAAATTTTGTCCAATGCCTTTTTCTATGTATTGAGATAATAACTTAGTTTTGCTTTTTTCCCATGATATATTATCTTTTTATACATTGTTAGGGTTTGCTGGTAATTCTTTCGTTCAGGACTTTTGCGCCTAGTTTTGAAGCATAGTGGTCTGTCGTTTTTTTATTCCTTTGCCTGGTTTCAGTATTAGGGTCACCATAATGTGAGTTAGAAAGTACTTTCTAATCTTTATTTTCTCAAAGAATTTGTATAAGTTCTTCCTTAAGGTTTTATTTCTATTAGATCTTCCTTAAATTTTGATGGAATTGACCAGTGGAACAATCTAAGCCTGGAGTTTTATTTTAAAATACATATTTCATAAGTCTTACAAATTCCTTTTCTTAAAGTGTAAGGCTATCAAATTTTCTGTTTTTCCTTAATTCAGTTTTAAACTTTTATTATTTTTATAATGTGATAATTTCAGGCATTTTGTTAAATTTATCATTTATAATATTTCCTTATTATCATTTTAGTGGTTTTTAGAATCTGTACCATATTTCCATTTTCAATTTTCATATTGATAATTTATGCCTACTTTGTTCTTTTTTATCACAATAACTATAGGTTATTCAAATTTATTAATTTTTTCAAATAACCAAGTTTTTCTATTATTTGTCCAATTTCTATTCTATTGATATCAACTCTCTCCCATATCTTTGAAGTGAGAATGGACCTTAGAAAAACACAAAACAATAATGAATACAAAATAAAAATTTATTGATACCTATCATTTTTGAGATCTACTAGACCCAGCAGCTCTGTCACACATAACTCTCTGTCTTTAAGGATATTGACACTGTGTTAAGTACTCTGCCTGTCCAGCTTCCCTGTCAAGTTAGGTGTAATGGCAGGAAGGAATGAATATGTACTTTTCATGATCTAAGGTGGGGAGTACCAGAATTGTTTGGTGCATGGCAATGTCTTATTCATTTTTTTCAAGACACTCAAACCAAAAGCAATAGTTGAAAATTCCATTTATTAAGTAAATAGGTCCAAATAGTTTTTATGTCCTAATAACAAGCTGTATAAAATAACACATGCACTTGTTTTCACTTTTAAAATAATTCCAAATACTTATTAACAGGATGTATTCTTAATGGTCACTGAGCGGTTTAAAATGGTAGTTTCAGACAGATGCTGCCTATCTTTTCCACATTTATTTTCATGCTTTTTATCACAGCAATGGCTGAAAACTCAAGAATGTTATCAAAAGAAATGAGGCAAAATGTCGTATTGAAAGTGGACAGTACTGGCTTCAGCAAGTAGTTTGTACACTGTCCTATGGATATTGAATAGCTGTATTTTTATTTCTCAAAAAACAAAGTATCCTATGGTGGCCTAGGAGTAGGCTGCAGTGCTTTAAGGTGCCTCAACACCTTGGGAAGCCTGGTCTCAGGATAAAACAGAAGAAAGCTACTGAGAGAAAAATTTATTTGAAGGTTTAAATATGTTAAGTGTTTAATGCTCATGTAAAGTTTTCATCCTATTCTGTGACATATTTGTATTTGAATATGTTTAAGTATTTATACTTTAAGAATTTATACTTTAAGAACATACCCCATATCTATATTGTGGACCCTAAAATATCACAGCACAGACCCACAGCACAGACCCACAGACCAGGGGTGCATATTCTGCAAGTTAAGAAACAAGGTATAACTATGGAAAAATAGATAAAATATGCAGATGGGAGGTTAACCACCAGCCCAAGGCAACACAGCATTAAAGATGAATTAGGGGCTGGGGATGTAGCTCAGCGGCACAGCACCTGCCCAGCAAGCGCGACCTCCTGAGTTTGATTCCCGGTACCGGAAAAAAACAAAAACAAACAAACAAAAAAGATGAATTAGAAAGTAATAAAACAGAATCATGTAACTTATGGTCTTAATCAGGATTCCTTTCTTTTGGTGATACTGGGGACTGAACTCGGGTGCTTGTGCATGCTAGGCAAGCACTCCACCGCTGAGCTACAGCCCCAACCCACCCATGATATTTGTGAGACTTAAAGGGGATAATGTCAGTAGTAATGTTGAGAAAACAGGCATACGTACAGGCAAACGTGGCTACATGTTCACCCAAGAAGGACTGCAAAGAAGTTATTTTGTAAATTAAGCAGAATTGTGCATGTGTTAGCTAATAAAACAGCATTTTCCACTAGACTTTCTTTTTTTCTTATTTTTTTGGAATCCAAAGGGTCAACATTATGTCTATTTCTTGTTCTGAGAATATTGAAAGGTTTCCCTGAGCCCTGCAACCTTTTTTCTATAGAAAATAATGCAACTGACTTGTTTTTCACAGAATGCCCCTCTCTGCAAAGCCTCTTTCAAGAGGAGGATTCCTCTACCTCCTTCTGTGAGATGAGCATTATAGCCTGTGCCTGGGGGAGAAGCTCTTGTTTTAGCCCATGTCAACGAGCAGAGAATTGGGGACCAGTAAAGCACAGTGATCCTGTAGGTTGATTATTATTATCACCATTATACAAGTGAGCAGGCCAACATTCAAGTAACAACCAGAATCATGTATCTAGATGGTAATGTTATCTTTATAAGAAAAAGGAGGAAGCTCACCATCCTAAGTATATGTCCATTCTCAATCCTGGGAAAAATGCTTCATTGTCTGCACATGTTTACTTAGCCCCTTCATCAATTCTAAGACTCTTAATTCTCCACATTATGTTTTCTCTGAAATTAGGATGTGTTCCACAAATAATGAGGTGTCATAGATTAATTGGCTACATTGTCTTCTGCTTAGTGACATAAAATTTTTTTGTGTCTTTATAGTAGTGGTGGCTTAGATTTAAAGAACTAAAGTTGTCAGTTGTAATGTGATGATGATAATGCGGTATTCAGGTTGGAGTGATGTTAAGATTCAACAGTGAACTTCACTCGCTGGTAGGAAATGTGCTACAGTAGAGTGAACAAGGGGCTTGGATAAGAGCTTCATGTCTTAGGCTCTCAGGTTCCTCCCACCCCTCAGAAGGTGGAAAAGACTTTTGATGTCAAAACAAGTAGGAGATGCAAACAAAAGCCCATGGATACATCAGTTAACTATTCTGTTAATTTTAGAATCTGTGTCTTCCTTTGGATATGCCAAGTAGATATGTAGACAAGACACTACTAAAAACAGTAGGCATCTGAGATAGCGGCGGAACACACACAGTATGCAAAAAAGGACAGCTGTCTATTGCCTTTCCTCCGAGAGATGTGAATGTATGTACAGGCATCAGGCTTAGTTGGGAGAAAGTGCTTTCATATAGAAAGCTCTTAATCTCCTTCATTCCCCAGAAAAAATTTCAGGCAGACCCTGGTGTAAAGGAATACACCTAAATAGTATGATGTTAGCTTTGTATACAACTATAACCTAACTATAGTTACCATTTTCTTAACTTAAAAAAATGCAACATCCTTTTATCTATACCAACCAGTATAATGAACTGTCTCCCTTACTAAAGTTTCAAAAAACTGAAATTAAATTAATTTCTCTTTAAAACACAAGAAACTA
>NW_004955434.1:22252789-22295932 GCF_000276665.1 Chinchilla lanigera
TGAAAAAGAAGCATCCCTGGAACCATCCCTGAGTGGCCAAGACATCATGTTAGGAACTGGTGGCAAGGCAGAGTGGTCCATCAAGTCCACCACAGAGACAGGGAGTGAAGAACGTCAGCAGAGCAAGGAGTCCGTGCTAAGTCTAGCTTTTCACTGTAGCCAAATCTCGGGATAGTTCCCAGGCCCCCAGTGCACAAGGCCAGAAGATGGTTCTAGCAAAGTACCAAGAGGGCCAAATCTGCCTAAAGGAGCCAGTGGTCCCTGTGCTCCACAGCTTACAAATGCTCACGCTGATGGGGGTAAAGGCATCTGGAAGCAAGGGCTTGAAGCCAGTTTACATACCTGCTACAGATTGGATATACGTGTCTTTCCTGTTTTAACGCCTAATCACCAGTGTGATGGTATTGGAGGTGGGGCTTTCTGGTGGTGATTAAGTCATCAAGGCACAGCCCTTGTGAGTGGGTAGTGTCCTTATAAAAGAAAGCTCCCAGCCCTTTCCTCTATGTGAAGACCAAACAAGAAGTCAGCTACCTATGACCAGGAAGGGGCCCTCACTGGACACCATATCTCTGGTAATTTGATCTTAGACTTTCCGACCTCCAGGACTGTACGGATAAATTTCTGTTATTTCATGGCATTTTGTCAGTACCTTTTTGTCAATTCATGGCATTTTGTTATAACAGCTCAAATTGACAAAGGAATATGATTTACATAATAAGCAGTGATAAAAATTCTTGTTAGGGATAAATTATACAATACATTAGATCACTGGTGAGGTTACTTAGTGTGACAAAGTTAAAGCACCATAAAATGGCTTTTCCCACTCAGGGTTAGTTTTGCACTGATGTTTTTCAAAAAAGCAATTGTATCTAAACTCAGTTTAATGTTTTTGTTTTTGTTTTTCCGGTACTGGGAATTGAACTCACGACCTTGCGCTTGCCAGGCAGGCGCTGTGCTGCTGAGCTAAATCCCCAGCCCCCTAAACTCAGTTTAATGAGTTTAAAAAATATTACTCTCACATGTCAGAGCCAAGATGAAAGGGGAGCAGAGAGCAAAATATCCTCTGTCCAGAATCCTGGAACAGAAAGATCTTTGGAACCTGGTGTAGTACATTTAAAGTGGGGGCTGCAGTCCATGGCAATCATTTCTTCCATCTCTAGAACGTCCATCTTGTGGCTTGCAAGGTGCTGGGGTCCTGATCAGGGATGAGGTCAACGGGAGAAGACCCCTGGGCCCACTGTAGACCTGAGTGGAAAAGCCTCCACCATCAGACCCTCGGAGGGATTTTGATTCAAAGAGGCTCCATGTATCTGATGAGCTTCTGTCAGTCTCCAGCCCTAGAGCCCATGGTGCTGGAGTGTGGGCCCGGAGGTCATGGAAGAACGGCAGTGAACGTGCCTCTGGGTTTCTGAGTAGGGGAGGAGCATGCGGATGTGCTTGGAGCGGGCCAGGCCATTCAGGCTCTCTCCCTTGGCTCCCCACTGTGCAGCTTTGTGGGGATCCTGTGCCTCTGAAAGCTACCTAGTCTCCTGCTTACCGAGAGTGTGATGTGTACCCATGAAATCTCAGCCTTGCTTTGGCTTACCATGTGAACGCTCTCCTGGATGTATGTTTTGATCAGGGAATTCACGATGAGCTGCACAACTTTAACCCTTACTGGGAACTTGTTCGTCATGAAGCCACACGCTGTCCTCCGCTGACTCCACGTTGCCAAGGTCACGAGTGCCTGCGCTTCCAGGAGGTTCCCTTCCCACGTCTGGCAGGAGATGAGTCACTACGTCGTGTGCTCGAGGGCACTGTCGCAGCCAGATGCCTGGCAGGACGGGTGGGTGGGCAGGGACATCTTGGCTAACGGCCCACCAGGTACTTCTAGTTGTCTTACAGCTGTTGAAAACTTGGGCGCAGGTGCTCCCGAGCGGAGTCTCTGCCCCCACAGCGGAATGATGTGACCTTTATGCGGGTACATTCATCTGGATCGTTGTTGGGCTGCTGCACGTTACCGAAGCTCCCAGGAAGAGGCTGCCCAGATGCCTCTTCCTCCACTGTTGTGAAGGGGCAGGCAATCCAAGCCTGCGAAGAGGCTCTCCCTGACACAGTGTGGCTCGGTGACAGCACAGAACGCCTGTCCGAGGGCGGTTACCAGGCACGTCTGGGTCTCAAGCTCAGGCTCCGGGACACAGGCTGTGCAAGTCTCAGGTTCCAGCATTACCTGCGCCCTTTACTAGCTGTTATGGTCCAAATATGAGTTGCCGCGAAGACTCCTGCGTTGAGGGATGGATACTCCTTGCAGGAGGTGTCAGAGGCGGGGCCTAGCGCCGCGGCTGATCCTGCGCACGTTAACCTCATCGATGTACTCACACAATCAGGCAGAATGGGCGGTTAGGAGGGGACCCAGCTGGAGGAAGTGAGTCGCCGGTGGTGTGCTTCTGGAGGGTGCACCCTGCCTAGCTCCCTCCTCCCTCGCTGGCTCGCTCTCACCCTCTCGGCTTCCTGCTGCCCTGACGGAGCAGCGATCCTCCGCCAGGCCCTCCCACCCTGACCTTTCTACCGTGGAGCCAGCCGTGGACTGAGCCTCTGAAACTGTCAGCCAAGAACGACTTCCTCACCTAAGCTGTTTACGTCAGGTGTTCTGTCCCGGACAAGGAACGCTACCTAACAGTCGGCTAAGTGATGCCGGCCAGGCACACGCTGAGCCTCGGTTTGTCTGAATGAGAATCAAATATCATCCTCTCTGTGTGTTTCCTGGGGTTTTTCAACATCAAAGGAACCACCTTCCTGCTGGTTTTATGAGTCAATAGAGGCACATGACGAATGTATGAAATAAAATAAATGCGTGTGAAAATAATTGTATAAGGCTCCACGGGGTCTACAACTGTGAAGAAGGACTGTTTGTGACTTTTTCATAGTAAACGCAGGGACAATATATTTATGTCGGGTTTGAGGCCTTGATCTAGTGTATGATTTTTTGGGATATAGTGTTAAATTTTCCACATGCTCCATAAATACACACAATTTTGGGTGTGATATGGCCTCATACCACACCAAAGAAAGGATGTACGGCAAAGAATTATAAATCAGTGCTCTAGTGTACCATTTCCCTCTAAGACCTACACTTTGCTTCCTGCTAGCACACCTCCCATTGGGAATGTGTACAGAAAAAATGAGCTCCATAGCTCAGAGCCAGAGATAATCGGCAAAACACAGGAGAATCAGTGATGGAGGGCGGAGTAGGGGAAAACAGAGGTACCTGGCAAATGGAGAGTAGAAAAGACAATACAGAGAGGAAATCAGTCCTCTTGGATGTGGCATGTAGAGAGAAGCTATAAAAATGGAAAGTGGGGACCTCAGATTCAATCAATCAGATGCCAGGTGGACATGACTTTTAAAAACGAGGCTATTATCACTGAAACTCATTTGACAGAGCTGAGGTGTAAGAGTCAAGTGATGATTACTCTTGTCCACAGTCATAAAATAAAGTGTCAGGGTGATTTATCACTGCTCTCTTCTCATATGCCCCAGCTTTAAGAAATGTCTCTGAATTTGAATCTCACCTTTACAAAACTCTTATTATGTCATTATAGATTAGTGTCTGACACACAGTAGGTGTTCAATAAATGTTTGATGAATAAATGAACTGAAAGAAAAGCAGGCCTAGTTATGTTTGTTCTCATAATATTGAAGAATTCAAGGTTGAATAAGAATACGTTTCTTCCCTCACTTTTAAATATACCTATCTGATTTCAGATTCCTCTGATCTTTGCAGAGAAGTTAATAGTAGCTGGTCATTACTGAACAATTACTGTGCCAGGCACTGTAAAAGTTTACATGATCTCGTACAGCACTTGCTGAAATCTGTGAGATCACATAATCATTCCAGTTTAAGAATGGGAAAAGTAACATTTAGGGAGGCTATGCTTACTTAAAAGCAGGTTAGGTAGTTGCCAAAGTTTTCACAGCTAGTTAGGATCAGGTTGACAAATTGCATATGGTTCCATTTAATAATTTTGTTTTACTATATATCATTTTACATAAAATATTACATATAAATTTTATTATATATATGGAAGTAGCTAAAAATTATAATAACTTTCTAAGTTGCTGAGGCTGGAAGAAAGTGTATACATTGAGGTAAGTTACTGGCAGTGATCTTGAGAACAGAAGGAGCAGTTAGAGCAGAATGGTTGCTCTTTACTGACAACCAAACTAAGAAATGTACCCTACTTAGAGCTTTGCATACTCTCCCTCTTTCTTGTTCTCTCTCTTTTTCCAACCACACATGCATGTATGTCATCAAAATACAACTTGCACTAAGTAATGCTGCCTGTCACTGTGTGTGGTGCCTACCCATATTTTATAGTCTCTCTCTCTTTTTTTTTTTGGTACCGGGAATCAAACTCAGACCTTGCACTTGCCAGGCTTGTGCCACTGAGCTATATCCCTGGCCTTATAGTCTCCTCTTTTTCCTTCTTTTCCTTTCCATTCTATTCTATTCCAGTACTGGAACCCACTTAGAACCAACCTCATCGTGAACCTGGTGGCTAACGGTCTACAGTTTGGAAACCACCTAGCTAGCAGGCCGTAAAGTTGGCAGTAGCAGCATGGGCTTTTTCCTTGGTTGTGGGGCTTGCATCATGGGCTTCGATTACATTCACTGCGATTACATTTCACCACAAATATGCAGGTCAATTCATGCATATTTCTGAACTTCGGTTTCTCATCAATAAACTGAGGGTAATAATACATATTTCAGTTACTGACAAGAGTGAGCAGGGAGCATGGGGAGCTGCCCTACTCCTAGTGCGTCTCCCACAGTATGCCGACAGCAGTGTGAGGAGGTGGTTAGGAGTGCAGGGTGCTGATCTTGGCACCAGCCAGCTGTGTGACCATGTGCAAGTCATCAATCTCTGAACTTCGATTTACTCCTGTGTGAAAATTGGGGAAATAGTAGTTCCTACCTCACAGGGTTGTTATAAGGACTAAGTGTGATAGGATATATAAAGCACTTGGTACAGCTCCGGCTGTTCATTAAGTGTTTAATAAATTGTCACCTATATGAGCTGTTCAAAAAATATATTTGTTGCTATTGTCTGGCCTTTACAGCCAGCTGGAACTCTCTAGGTCAGGCTACAATATCCGTTTTGGTATGACAAATTTAGGATTGGGGGTGCATGTGTGGAGTCATAATTGCTGCATTTATTTTGCTCATCAGGATTTTCTAGACGCTGAATCAAACTGGGCTGTAGCAAAGATAGTTATTTTAGCAAAGAAAGGTTAGTCCAAATTGGATTTCCTGTCCTTGTTCTCCCATAGTATTTCCACAAAACCCAGTCTTTGGCTTCATGCGAAAGGTCTATTTTTAATGAGTAGACTTTGCAAAAACACACAAAAAAAGGGAATGAAAGAAAAAAATAAAAGAACATGACTCTACATTGTAAGTAGCACGATAGCTTTAACTCTTTTCAGGTTAAGGAACTCTACGGCATAATTCCCCTCCCTAAAGTCTCCCTCGTACCATCCATGCAGTGCAGTGTCTAAGAAAGCTTCTGATACCGCATGGTATTCACGCTCTGTACGGTCTTCTCCTGGGAGTGAGTAACTTGCTTTCGACTAGTAGGATGAGATGGAAATTACGGTATGGCTCAGAGCCTGAGTTATAAGCAGGTCCCACTGCTCCTTGCTGGGGAGCTCGATCTGTGCGAAGCTAGCCCCCGTGATGCTGGAGGCCATGGAGAGGCCTGTGTGATGGGAAATGGAAACCTCCTGCCGGAAGTTTGGAAAATGAGCTTGGAAACTAACATATTGGCTCCTTTTAAAGATGGCTATAGTCCTAAACAAGAGCTCCACTGCAAGTTCAGTAGATACCCTGAGCAGAGCCCCAGCTAATCATTCCCAGATTCATGTTTCTCAGAAATGGTGAGATAATAAATGGTACTTTAAGCTGCAAAGTTTTATATAGTTGTTACATCAAAATAAGTAGCTAACACACCACCTTTGACTATTTCTTCCCATAGTATCTGTGCCTTGGATCAGTCAGTTAATCATTCACTTATTGTATAGACTTTTATATAAAAATCTGCTTGCGATGGATCAGTCACTGCCACTACTTTCAGATCCTGACTTGAAGGAGCTTTCAGTCTAGTGGAGAACGTACAGTGGGGATGCGGTTAAAGTAGTAGGTGCTGGTGAAATGCCATCATGTGGTTTTGGTAGAGGGTCTTGGGGACTGGGAAAAAAGAATGAGACCTTCTAGACTTGTCAGGCGAACGAACACAGGGGAGAGATGGCACTTGACCTGAGCGAACTTTGATACCAAGGGTAAGGGCTTTGTAATGTGTCCATGTGGTTGGGCCGAGCTACATTCTTTGGAGTTCCTTTTCCTCTGTGTTTCTAGTTGGGGTGGGACACATGGGAAACTGCAGCCAGAGTCAGGTGTGTATGTTTAGTTCTGTGATGAAGGGTTACCACAGCTCTGACCAATCAGAATGAAGGCTGGTCTCAGAACTGACCAATCAGGACAAATACCATTGTGGAGTAGCAAGATACTGGAGGGCTCTGGCACTATCTGTTATTTACCCAAGTATGGGAACTTAGTGGAGAGAAGTCAAGGCAGCTCTAAGTGGCGGTATGTGCATGAGAGGAAGGATCAGAGAAGTGCCTATTTATTAACTGGTACAGAAGTGTCTTAATATTTTAACAACTTGTACTATCATGCTGATGCATTCCAGCTGAATTCCAGCTCTGGAAAAAAATGTGTGGAGTTTGTGATGGAGAGCAAGTTGTTTAATATGCCTGGGACATTGGCTGACTTGCTGCATGTTTGTAGTTTTAAACCTCGGTTACTCAGTTCAGTGGAATTGATTCATGTCTTCTGTGACCACAGTCAAAGTAGCAATGAAAGCTTTTCCTGAGAGAAGTGCTGTTCTACAGCAACAACAGAGGACAGGATCCTACTCCTCTGCAAAGTAAAAGGTCAAAAGAAGAAATTTTAGCCTCTGCTCTGCAGACACACAGTGACCTTGCCAAGTCACTTACTATTAACCATGTGGGGACATCAAGCCATGGCCTTACTTGGGCTTTCCTCTCTATAATTTTCTGGAGATTGGAACGATTCTCCATTTCTTAAAATCGTAGTTCCTATGCTTGTCAACTTAAGTGGAGATACATTTTACACTGCAAGCTCGCTGTGTATCTCACTGTCTCATCACTCAAAATTTAGTCTGTGGTCATTATTTGAAATGAATTGATCCAATCCTGCCTTGCTCTTCATGGAAAATGCCACAAGTGTGCAATTTACCACTCCTTCTGATTGCCTCAACCTCCCGGCCCACATGTGACTTAGTGACTATTCCATTTATACCCTATAAAGTACCCTTGTATTTAGCACCGTGCACAGAGCAGGTGCCTAATAAATTCTTAAAACTTCACATATCATTTTGGAAAATTTTTCTGTTCCAAATGAAAATCAAACAGTACATTCTATACTAAAATATTTAAGGATTGTGGATTGTATTTAGGTTTATTTTCCTGCTTCCATTCACTGGCATGAATAATTAAGAGTGGAGCTGGATTGTTGTATGTGAAGCCCAGAATAGTATTTGGGTGCATGTAATAATGGTGTATCAATTAACTTCTTTTGCTTCAACTTAAAAGCTAATGATGAGTAGATATGAATAAAAAAGTCACTTCAGCATCCTTATGGTCAGTGTCTCTTACCTAAGCGTGAGTTACCACAAGTGAATATTTATAATTAAGAAGAAATTCAAATCTTAAACAGGAAAAAATAAGACACTGAGCCCTGGATACATTAAATATTCTTGTCTTTGGAAAGCTTGGGACACTTGGCTTAATTTGTCATATTCTCACTCATAAAACTCTCACTATTGAACTCACTGCCCATTTGAAGAATGGAAAGACAGCTTAAGCATTATATGGGGAAAAAAGAAACAAAAGAAAAATGTGCATTATAATTACAAAGAAGATTCTAAATCCAACCAAAAGGTGGATATGTAGGCTAGCAAAATGGTGGCATCTGAATGTGATCGCTGAGAACAGGGAATTTGGGATATTTTTTTTCTTCTGAAGCAAGTGTGTTAGTAGAACAATTAGTAAGAACAAGCTGAATAGAGAGGCCCCAAACAGATACAAATTTTTAAGGTTTTTGATATTACCAAAAACTTTCCTCTAAAGACAGAAATAACTTTTTTAGGAAGGGTTTTGACTCTTTCTGGTTGACTTATTTTCCTACTTAGCACATATATATTTAACTGAATTTGAATGTGTTCCCTGTACTCATGGATAAAAAATTAACATATACATTTGGCATGACCTTGTGAGGTATACAAGGCAGAACAGAGTAAGAATTTTCTGCTCTGATCCATTTCCCTGGAATTAATCATGACTTGTTCCACTGTTAGTAAATAATTTTTCAACAGTTCAACTCCCAGCATTAGCGTGAGTACGTTTCTCCTCTTTAACTTCCCTGCCGGCAACCAGCTCTCCACCAAGCTCACTTGTTCATTTACACAGACAGGTAGGCACACTCAGTTCTTCGTTCTCAGCTCACTTCTTACTCCTCAGTAAGTAAGATGTCTCACAGCCCGTGCTGGCGCTCTGTCGTCTCAGTAGATCTTTTCCATCCATATTTGCGTCCTGTCAGTTTCCTTTCATCAGAAGCACCGCAGGGACTTCATTTGTTAACATTCTGTACCAGTCCCGCAACGTGTGTGTGTGTGGGGGGGGCTCTAACGCAAATTATATTTAGTCTTTCTTGTCTTTACATCAAGCTCTACTATTAGCCCTGAGGACAAGCGAGCCAACTGGAAAAGGTTTTGAACCCTGGGTGAATCTCATCATAAAACACACCAACATCTTCATCAGGAATTTCACCACCTGCTTGCGGAAGCTGCAGCACAGCCCCACTCGTTACAGCCATGCTGGGGCAGCGTGAGTTAACATCACCAGGCAAATGTTCAACCTCCTTGCTCTGTCTATTAGCCCACGGGGGAGGATGCAGGCATGGCACTTCTTGGATTGACTCAGGCTGTACCTTGTTTATTCAGCCACTGTTTTGTTTATTCAAAAACCAAAAAGGCTGGAGGAGAAATAGTACATTTTTGGTTCTTCCTCCAAACACATGATGGAGCGTGTGACTCTCCAAGTTCACAAATGACTGTGTGAAAGACGTTCTTTCCTAGCTGGTGGTATTGAGCAAGTCACTAACCCTTTCTGTTGCTGCAGTTTCCTCACCTGTAAAATAGGGGTGATAATTTCATCTACTTTATGGGATGGTATGAGGCTGGAATGAGTCACGAGGGGTAAAACACTTCGAACAGAGCCTGGTTAGCTCTCATCACATCAGCATCACGCTTGTTTTGCTAACTCTGCCTTACATTGTTCATCTGAATCCGCTGGCGAGGACACAGTGACTCCAACGGGCCACAGAGAGAGACTGGGTTGAAGCCTGGTGGCTTTTCCTGTCGTTCTCTTGTGAAATCTGCCCCTTGAGGCACTAAGTTTCCTCACCACACTAAACTGTTTGCAAACACTTTCTTATGCAAATTTCATAGCAAACCTTTAAGGGTAGATAATAAAATTTCCAATCTGTACATGAGGAAATTGGAGTTTATAGTAATTAACTTGCCTGTGGAATTAAGGTCCACAGACACTAAAAAGAGACACTAAAATGTAGTGTTTCACATAAACTTTGTTTTAGGTTTATATCTACCTCAAGACTAATCACAATACACATTTTTACAGGTGAATGACCTTTGTCTTTCGTGTATTCCACGTGAAGAAGTCAAGATTCAGACAAGCTAATGAGTTCCTCCCTGATCACGCAGCCGACTGTGACCAGCCAGGCAGAACACTTGCCGTATTTCCTGCTCCTACCTGCTCTGCTCTTAACCTTTCACTTTACTTCATGATAAATCACTTTCAGTGTGAAAACATTTAAACTGTGCATTCTTCTCAGGGCATGAGTTTCTTCAGGAAAGAAATTATATACTTAAATGGAAAATTAATTGAAGGGAGAGAAGAAATACTTGGGATGATTTTTAAAATTCAGTTTTAAATTAAACAGAATTGCTTCAAGTAAGCAACATCTTAAAAGATGGCATTAGAGTCATACCCCAGAAGCCGCAAATATGATAATAAAAGGTTTATGCTGCCTGTTTCATCAGACATTCTTCAATCTCATTTTCTTTCCAGTGTTTATAACTGCCGCTGACTGAGGGAATTAAAGCTGTCTTCTTTCAGCTTCTCTGACACTTCTGTTTTAAAAACCGAATTCCTGAGGGCAAAAGGGAATTCCCCATACCCGGCCTCTGCCACCCACATTGCTCTTCACACGTGTGCACACACGCACACACACACACATGCATGTGTGTGCACACACAACTATTCCTCCCAGAAAAAAACCTACTCTGTGTTTTTCATCTAATCTATTCTCTCCCGTAACCTCCACTCCCTCTGCCAAAGCCTGAACATCAGACTTGGCTCAGTGACGTTCTTTTAAGATCAAAGTTAAACGATAATTTCCATGAAAAGCAGAGTCTCTTCAGTCTCTCTCTCACTGAAAGCCTGGGTCACATGCCAGTGAAACACTGAAGGTTCCACCCTCCTCCTCAAGGTGAAACTGCACACTCCCTTCCCCTCTCTTCTTCCGGTTCTCTTTACTCAGGCGCATTACTGCTTTTTTGCATTGACCTCTACAGAAATTTTCAGCTTCAGATTCAAGGTTCAGCCTCCTTCGGCACGTCCTCTCCTGTCTTCAGGGTGTGTAATGCCTGCGAGTCTTGCAGCTGCACGGAATAGAAGAGGACCGTGAAGAGTAGAAGGTTGGCACTGGAGAGAAGGACTGGTGACGAAGTGGGCATGGCAAGAAATTCATATTTAGTGACTTTCTATATGGCTGATATCAGAGGTACAGAATACATTTTCGTTTTACATACAAGTGACCTGAAGTTCACAGAAATCATATCAGTGTCCCAGAATTTGGAAATGGCCCCACTGAAATACTAGCTTCTGGCAGTCTAGCCCTGGAGTTTCAGTTCTGTGCAAGAGTGTGAGGTCAGCACCTAAGTCCAGGGAGCAGTGGGACAGGTTGTATGCAACAGCGTGATGCCTTTCACCCACACATGCTGGTGTGTTTCACCAATCTTTTCTTTGGGGGGTACTGGGAATTGAACTCAGGACCTTGTGCTTGCCAGGTATCACCAATCTTTAAGAGGACTTCGTCAGCTGGCTTTACTCAGTGAACCAAACGTAAGTGTAGGCAAGTTGAGTCTGGACAAGTACCCTGGCTCGCCTATTGCCCCGCCATGCCCGTGCATAGTCGTGTGTGCACAGGTAGCTCCTTAGTGCAAGGCGGGGAGAGAGTTCTGATTTTGCCCTTCAACACGGAAGGCAGCACTTTTTGAAAGCTGGAAACCTTCCATAAAGGATTGACTGGAGAATTAACTGGTAATAAAGAAACATCATATTTCACTTTACCCAATCTGTCATTGAAAAAATTTCATGTCAGTGAAAATAATTTCCTTCCTGAGGAACGGAAATAGTGATTCTCCACTTAGTCAGGGAGCACATCTGAAAGGAAAAAAAATACAGTATTTTGTTTCTTATTTGAAAGGAAAATAGAGGAAGATATCAAATTCCTAAAATAGGAAATCTCCCTGGAGTCTACCTCCAGTAGGAAAGCTCATTTTATGTTTTGCAGGTTTTACAAGAAAAGCGCTCCCTCTAAGAAGTAGCTATTTTAGTATTATTCCTTGGATGTTAAATTCATTTGTTGAGAATTCTATAGTACCATGGATGAAGACTGGTCTCAACAGGAATTGTGAGCTACCCTAGGAACTGGGACATGAAATGCTCGTATATTCATTATGGAAAGCGATTCTGTTTCTGTTGCTACTTTTTTTCCTACTAGGAGAAAAAAGAAAAGAAGAAGTATTCTACAGATTCAGGTAAAACATGAACAAACCAAGTCCTACACTGTATATTCAGTAGCATTTTGTCTGGCTATAGGATCCTGACTTGGTAATCTGAACCAGCAAGTAGTTTTCCCAACATGATGGACAGGAACATAGGGCCGTGTGAGGCAGAATTAACACTGTATGTGCGTACTATCCACGCCCACTGCCGTCCCCTGTTCTTCTACTTGGACTCTGGGTTCAGCCCTGTAACTTGCTTTGGCCAATGGAATATCATCACATGTGTGCAAGCAGAGACCTGAAAAGTATTTGAGTTTCTACTTTTCTGGTCCTCTACCACAGCCATGAGAACATGTCTGTGGCAGCCTTCTTGGAGATGAAAGAAGCACAGAACAGAGCTAAGGTGCCCCAGTCATCCCAGCTGAGAGCATGTGTCACTCGGGTTTCTATCACTATAACAAAACGTCCAAGGTTATCAACTTATAAACAGAAAAGGTTTATTTTTGGCTCACATTTCTGGAGGTTCTACTCCATGGCTGGCTGGTCCCACCGTGTTTGGTGGCAAGGAAGTATATCCTGGCAGGAGTGTGTGGTAGCACAAAACCCCTCACGTTATGGCCAGGGTACAGTGGAGGTGGTGCAGGCGTTCCACAGTCTCTTCTAGAACACGCTTCCATTGAGCTGAAGACCTCCTGCTAGGCCTTGTCTCCTCCTAAAGCCTGCATCATCTCCAGATGATGGTCTCCACCCTGGGGACCAAGCCTGTAACATAGGACATTTGCAGGGACATTCAGATCTGTAGCACCATTCTAGGTCAGTCAACAATCAGCCAATCTCTGCACATTGTAGTGAGTCCAACCAAAACCAGAAGAGTTGCTCATGTGAGCCAAGATCAGCAAAGCCTCCTAGCATTCCTTCCATATGCACGAGTGGTAGGTGTTCAAAACTATGTAGCTTGTGGCAGTTTCTTATGTAGCATTATTGTGGTACTAGATAAACTGATACAAAACCTACAGACAGGAAATTGTTTCTGGATATCAAAACATAGTATAAGTTGCATTGCATATTCTGTAAAAGCTACAGTAGGGGTACGTGCTGAGTTAGGCTGGTAGGCCAGTATGGGCAAGCCACTTCCAGGTGGTGGAAAGATTCTCACTTAAAAAAGAGAAAAGATATTCCTGGTACCAATCACTCGGGAAACGCACTATCACTCCAGGTGGAAGCTGTCTCTGAGAATGTGCTTCCAAGTCAGGTAGATGATGGGTCTGTGTTGTCGATGGGGGAGTCTGTGTGGGGAGATGCTGCTCTAAGGACCACTCACGATGGCTTCTGCTGTGTGGGGACTGACCAGCAGCTGAGAGGCTGAAGGACCCAGGAGGTTCCTGGTGATGATTATATGTTGCTGGTGATGGAAGTGGACATTTACTGAGCAAAGTTGCTTATTATGTTCAAAAACACTGAACACAAGTCCCTCTGTCTCTCTCTGTGTGTCTCTCTCTGTCTCTGTCTGTCTCTGTGTGTGTTTCTCTCTGTCTCTCTGACTCTGTCTCTGTGTGTGTCTCTCTGTCTCTCTCTGTCTCTGTCTCTCTGTGTCTCTCTGTCTTTGTCTTTGTCTGTCTGTCTCTCTCTCTCTCTCTCTCTCTCTCTCTCTCTATATATATATATATATATATATATATATATATATACACACACATACATATCTGCACTCTCATTTAAATTTTGTGAGGCTGATAAGGCCAATATTATCTTCCCCTCATTTTGGACTTGAGCACTCTGAAACCCAAAGCTATTAAGTGAGTTGCTAAGGACAAACAATTAAAGGATGGAGCTGAGGGGTCACCAGTCTGGCTCAAGAGGTTTCATGCCAAAAGTCTCATAGAGCTGAACAGAAATCAAGCTGGTTTAGGACAAAAACTTTATATTTTGTAAGTTGTGTTGGTGATATTCTTTTTGTCTGTTGTTTTCCCTGAGTGGCCAGACATTTTGTTCCACTGTGAGGTTGACATCATGGTGGCAGCAAAAGGGAATAGACAAAGAGATCTATAATAAGAGAGAGAAAGAGAGAGAGAAAGAAAGAGAGAAGAGAGAGGACAGATAAGAAAGAGGGACGATTTTGATGGGTAGGTAGTGAGGGACAAATTCAGATGCCTTCACGTATGGGATTTACCTGGTTTCCACTTTCCCTATGAGATTCTGTATTTGTGCCCTTTCCTTAGAGGTGCTGGATTTAATTTTATTTTATTTTACTGAAGAGGGGGGCATTTCCTCATGGTTTGTATGTGTCAGGCATTTTTTCTAAGCTTTTCACGTACGCTATGCATTGAATTCTAATAACCACCCTCCAACAAAGAAAAGTATTTTATCATTATTTTCAAAGACCAAAGCCAATCAGTGTGGTCCCTCGACTGAAGGCAAACTGAGAATTCTTTCTTTTCAGTCCACAGTGAGACAGTAACTGAGAAAAAGTGTTTAGAAATTTTCAGCAACCTAGTTTTCTGCTATTGAATCTAATAATCTATAAGAAGAGTACATTTTATGTGTCTATGTTTTCTATCATATTTTCCTAGAAATTCATTTTAAGGTATTTTACAAAAGCATTTCTCCTCATATGGATTGAAAACTTAGGAAATACAGTGCGGGAAGTATTGTTCTGGGTGACAGAATTGAGATGGAGAGAAATTGAATAACTTCCCAAAGTTACTCAGTTAAGAGGCTGGGGAAGACTCAAATTCAAGTATTAACCCACTTCCCATCTAATCATTTGTTTCCAGTAGCGTTACTATGCAGTTTGATTGACACGGTGCCCGCCTCTGTCTGCCTATTTAAATAACAGCAGTAAGCTTGGTTTCGCAAGGTGGGAAGACTGGTGGGCGCTGGGTGTTTCCTCTGATGTTCAATCAGACCACTGTAATGCACAGAAATATGAGTTTAAAAATGAAAATGACAAAGGTTGGGGATGTAGCTCAGTAGTAGAGCATTGCTTAGCATGTGTGGGAACGTGGGTCTAATCTCCAGCATCACACACACACACACACACACACACACACACACACACACACACTCAAAGTGATGCTTGTGCGGTCGGCATAGCCATGGTGTTGACCCGGGATCTGATTCATGAGCATCACTGAAATAACAGCTCAGCTTCTCCTTTGCTCCTCCAGCAACCTCCTCAGGAAGCAAATTAGGAAATACATGAAATTATCATCCAAGAAAAATTGTCCCACAGACACTACACACAGGGAAGCAGTTCATTTTGTGTTTTAAAATGCACAGGAATTTCTTCCTATCATCTGTTAAAATGAAACCATGCTGCAGTCATGCAAAGAACAATAGCCAGGCGTGGGCTTTGGGACAATACACACTTGGATTTGTGTCCTGCCTTTTCCTTTTCTTGCCTTCCAACCTTGGCATCACGCTAATATTTCCAAACATTTTTCTCATTCTTAAAATGTGAGTAATCCATACTTTGTGGGATTTGGGGGATAATTTAATAAGGTAACTCATCTAAACTGCTTTCATCAAATATGAAGTAGAAGGATAATCACATCAGAAACCCTCAAGCCAGATGCATTTAACAAGCTTGTTTGAGATCCTTTCAAATACTGTGGCTGTTCAATTTCAAAATAATTAACTACAAGGTGTTTTCAATTTAGCGGGTATTTTTTTTCAACAAGGAATAAAGCAAAGTTATTTGACTTGCTTTTTAAAATTGAACTGAATGGTTTTTGTTAAAACAGGCTGTGTAATAATTCACAATGTTGGTCTGGTTTATTGTAAACTGAAAACTGGTTCCATTAAATTTGTTATTTACTCATTTTTATTGATTGTTGATAATCTTATATGTTGGAAAAGTCAAATTAAATTATATAACATGGTTTTTGGTACATGGTTAGTGCTGAATAAATATACTTTCCCTTTAATCCACTTTATTTACAAGTGCTATAATTTTTAGGTCAATGTCACTTTATAGCATTTAATTATATACAATGATTACTAACTTTAAGATTTAAAAGATTGAAACCATTCCTGCTTGGAAGGTAGAAATATAGAGTCCAGTGATTTAAAATGGCAATATATTGGCCCTGAAATCCTATAGTGAAATCTCTCAAATAAGTGATAATAAAATGTATATGATAGATGATTTTCAAGGTCTACATGCCTATGAGTTTCTGAAATGGCTTGGAACCTTTGGCATTTCCTCAGAAATTGGCCCCTAAATTGTGTCAGCAATTATTGTGTACTCCATAGTTTTGCCTTTCTGTTTTTGCCTTTAACCATCCAAGTGTTCTTTTCTGAACAAAACATAGACCTGTGCTTCAGAACATTAATTGATTTTCTTTGCAACATCCTGAGGGTCTTAATCTAAAGCCTCATTCAAGAGCTCACTTTGGACAACACTGGAGACTGTTTCAGAACACTGTACAGGATTAGTTAGAAAGGTACAGGGAAGCATTTGGTAACTTTATTATATCTACTGTTGTGCTGGCATTTAGGTTGGATCTACAGATTTTTAGATCCTTACTGAGCACATCTATTAACCATCTTACAATGTTGTTGAAGCATTAAATGAGATTAGGCCTGGAAATGTACTTTTGAAGCCATCAGTGATATACAGAGTTTATACAAGCATCAGAAATTGTTATTTCGTAGCTCTGTTTACTTCTTTATGATCCCCCAGTAGTCACAAGATGGCGGCCATAATGAAGTATATCACATACTCACATGGATAGTGTCCTAAGCAAGAACAGAACAGGGAAGACTATTTTCCCCCACAATTTTCTTTCCTTTCATTAGGCAAAAATATCTCTCCCAGAAACCCAAACCTACACAGACTATCCCCAACTTTTCACTGGCTAAACTCAGGTTAAATGTTATATGTAGGGAGGATAATGCAATTACCAGTCTCAGACAAATGGAAACAGAGTCACCGCGACTGGTTTAGGCCAAAGGAGCACAAAGGTGATCCGATTTGAAGGTCTGTGACAAAATTTTAGCTCTGCTGCTTTGGACTAGCTTAGTCTCTGGCTACTATTTCCAGATGCATACTTCCATTTCAGCACTGCCTGTATGTCCTGACTACGCATTTTGACTATCTCTCTTAAACATACTTGTTATTTTCATGAAGGAAGAAAATGGTAATGTAAAAAATTCTCCAAGTGAACAGAACTCTGTATTCCAACTAACTGTGGGCACAAGATACTCAGGCCTGTATGCCCCTGTCTGAAGGACATAGCAAAATTGAATACTTATGAAAATGGAAAGAAAAAGGAACGAGTGAATGGATAAGAATGTACAGTAAGGACCGGTGAAATCCCACTTCTATCACAATGAAGGCTGGCCACGTGACTGACTAAAATGAGCAATACAGGCCAAGCACATGAACAGCAACAAGGACAGACAGTGAGCCTTCAGAGGAGAACATTGTCCAGGGTGGAGAGAATGTACAGGAACAAGGATGAAGAGGAGGCAGTGGGTCAGAGCAAAGAGTGACTCGGACATGGCCCAAACCGTCCTGGTGACTGTGGAGAAAAGGCTTTCAAGACAAAAAGATGTCCACTTTTCTGTCTTTTCTTTAAAACGCAATGGAGCATGTGTAATTAGCTGCATTTGTTGAATTTAGGTACATAATTCATAGTATAATCTTTTTTGCTGTATGTACGGTTGCCAAGTATTCACTATTATGTCAGTCTTGGATATATAAATCCCCCACAGAAGTTGATAATATCTCCGTAATATCTAGTGCAGTTCAACCTGACTCTTGGCCCTGATTATCCCTATGTAGGTTCACCATCCTCATGCCTCCCTGAGACTGGGTGAGGTGGGGTGTCTCATGCGCGTTCACCTGTGCTCACCTGCTGTGGAGACCTTGCATTCAGAGCTTAGTCAAGGAATCCAAGCATATGATGCCTCTTGGTTGGACAGACTTTCGTGTTGGCATCTACTTGGCTGCCCCCTATTAAGACTCTTCACTGCACGCCCGATTTTGGCCAGTCTAGATAGGTTTCCCTCAGCTTACTGGACCCTGTGTTCTTGAAGAATAACTGTCTTGTTTTGATAATCAAAGAGCTTCTACTATCTCCTGCCCTACTGTTTCTGGGGAGATCTGTGTTGTGGTTATAAGTGGTTACTTTTCGCCTGGCTTTGGTCACCAGCAAGTTGCCCTTTCTCTGTTGTTCTCCAGGGTCCAGATTTCTCACTTTGGTCCCTCTCACTGACTTCTGGCCTCCAGCTGATCCAAACCTTTAAGGATCTCTGCTCGGAGCTCCCAGGTTACCTGAGGTCTCATCTCAGATTTCCCACCCTGAGGGTGACCTTGCTCCATGTGGTATTAATATCTTCCCAGATCCTGAGCTATTTTAATATAGCCTCCTCTGTCCAATAGTGAGAAAAGGAAGAGTGGAAGAGGAGCAGGCATCTCACCAGCACTTCCCTCCCTTCTTAGTCCCCCAGGCCTGAGGGGACAGCCCCGCGCTGAGACAGTGAGGACAGTTCTCCAAGTGGTGGCTTGGAGAATGCTTCCCCTTTTCTGGGAAACTTATCTCTATCCTTTAAACAAGTGCAACTCCCAGAATCAGAGCATGTTCAATTTCACTTTCAAAGATTCCGAAGAGTAGATTTAATTTCATCAAATTAAATAATAATACCAGCAAATGTTTTATTTAATGCTTAATTGTGTTAAGTAATAATACCATCCCTTTGAGGTATCATCTCTTTTATTTCCATTTTACTTAAAGGGAAACTGGGAGAGAAAGAGGCAAAGTATCTTGCCCAAGTCATGCAGCAAATATTTGCCAGATATAGACTTATACATTCTGTTTCAAGTCTGAGCTCCCATGCTAAATGCTTTTAGATCTTTGTTATGGTTCGTGGTAGAATGCTTAAATCACAGATACGCAAATTATGGATCTTGGCAGGAAATTTTCTTAAAAAGTTTGACGGAGACTGAAACATTTTTGCCTATAAAATTGGCATTTTCCCTCTCAATAAAAGGAAGATGGGGGCTGGGGATTTAGCTCAGCGGCAAAAGCACCTGCCTGGCAAGCGCAAGGTCGTGAGTTCGGTTCCTGGTACCAGAGGGGAAAAAAAAAAAAAAAGTATAAACCAAAAGGAAGATGTATGGAGAAGTGCAGTAATGCTGAGGAGGTGTGTGTCACACAGGAGTGCGTAATCTAATGCCACAATTGCTAGGCAGCCTCTGTGATTACAGGAGCAATAGCCCCTGATACCTTAAGCTGAAAGAACAAGCCAGAGGGGATGTGTAGAAGGGTAGAATTGTGGTACTGTTTCTAATGTCAGCCCTTCTGAAGAACAAGCAACGCTTCTTTTAGTGATATAATAGTTAATAACAGTCCTCTCTCCAGTACTTTCCATGTATATGTGTTGTTCTCTATCAATCAATCCAGTGATTTATGGCTTTATAAGGTACGTTTGCATAATTTGTTTTCCATTTTGTTTTCCCAAGAGTCATTTGCAAAATAACAGGTCAAACAGTTCATTTAATTTAATAAATAAACTGAGGAGCAAAAGATAAACTGATTGCCCACACTGCATAAATCTTGTGATGGTCAGGATTTCTTCCCAACCCACAAAACCTTAGTCTACAATCAAACAAGTACAAATAAATTTATTAAAAAGAGGCTTTAATACCTGAAAAATAAAGTAAGATGAAAAAATCTCTATACTAGACTGTGTGGTAGCTACTTTAAACATAATAAGAGGAGTTTTCATCTTTTAGAGATGTTCAACATTACTGTGCTTTTATTTTTTACTACTACGTGTTTGTAGTACACGTTTATTTTTCTTGTGTGGAATTGGCACATGTACATAACACATTTTCATTTCTTTTCTTCATCCCCTTCCCTCCCCCCACTTCCCCATCTCTTGATCCCCTTTGAAAACATCTATCTTTCCTACTTCCTATTATCTATCTTTTATTTCACTCTTTATTTATAACTTAAGTTTCTCCTATATGACAAACCATGTGATATTTAAGCTTGTGTGCTGATTTATTTACTTATCTCAAGGTGCATCCATTTTTCTGTAAATGATTTATGTTTATGGCAGAGTAGTACTCTATGGTGTGTAAATATCACATTTTTAAAATTCATTCATCTGTTGATGGACATGTGGGCTGCTTCCAAGATGGAGCTATTAGGAATTGTGTTGCTATACACATATGTATGCATATATCACCATAATATGATGTGTTTAATTCCTTTGGAAAGATGTTAGAAGAGGAATATCTGGGTCCCATTCAATTTTCAGTTTTTTTTTTTTGAGGAATCTCAAATAATATAATTCATCACACATTTCTCATTTTTCCTGACATATTTGATCCCACACTGGAGACTTACCTTTAAATACTTCTATATTTGTGTGTTTGTGTGTGCCTGAGAGAAAAGGAGAGGATTACAAGTAAATCAGGTGAAATGTAAACAACTGATGGACCTGGAAAAGGTATATGCTAGTTTTTTATTGTTTCTTTAACTTTTTAGTATGTTTCAGGTAATCAAAATTAGAAAGTGTTTTTAAAATGAATAAACATTTCAATGCGGTGCATCCAGCTGAAGGTGTGCATTGAATATATTGGAGAGGATGGGGAAATGGGAGTTGACATAAAGAGGAAGGAGAAAAATAAATAGCATCAGAGTGGAGCCTTGCTTCAGCTGACTGTTGATGGTTGTAGCCCGTGAAGTAAAGAGAGCGATGGCCTTTTCTCTCTGCAGCAGGGTCAGAAGGAGAAGATGAGGCACACGTGCCTCAGAGAGGAGTCTGGCTGTGCCTCTGAGATGGTAATTTGAGCTTGACTTGCTGATTTTCCATTCCCAGGTGTTTCAGCCAAGTAGCAGAATCCTTGATAGTTCTCTGCTTTGAAGATTTTTGCAGGGCAAAAAGCAGCAACAGCTATTTAAAAACAGTGGTACCCCCTGGTTTCTGTAAAAGCTTAAACCCAATGAGGTGTACTTCTGAGGACTGCATTTCAGGGTATTTAAAGAGAAGAGGGAGAAATTTCAGTTCGTATAAGAAAGAGAAAGAAGAGGCAATGTTTTGCTGGAGAAACAGACATAAGAGAAGATATGCAAATGTATGAGAAATTACAGGATTGGCTTATGACGGTCACCACAGAGTTGGATGAGGAACTGTGCAGAGGGTGTGTGCACACTGGAGTCTGAGGGACTCAGTCCAAGGTCTGGAGCTCACTGCAGTCTCCCATGTAAGTCCATGTCGGAGGCCGATGTGTCTGCAGCGGAAGGCTAGAGTCTACGATGGAAGGCAGGGGATGCTGTCCCAGCTGAAGACACATTCTTCAATGTAAAAATAAAGGCGGCCTTTGGAGAAAGCTACAGATAACACCTGAAGATCTTTTTTTTTTTTTTTTTTTTTTGAGGCAGTGTCACTATGTAGACACTGACTGATACAGGTATTTAAGAATTTTAGAAATATCAATTGATTCCCAGTTAGATGAAACAAACAGGAAGAAAATACCCACATCTAAATTTTAGAGATGGGGCACTGGAGCTACTGGAAATTGCTCTATTGTCTGGCAAGACAGAAAAGGATAAAGACGGGAAGAAAGAGGCAGGGGAGTAGCTCTATGGAAGGGAAGAGGTGAGTTGTCAACATGTGGAGGACAGATGACTACTTCCTGACAAAGGGAGACTTCAAGACCAGTCAGGATCATCGGGTGACTGCAGAGGCACAAGTACCCTCTGTGCTCGTGATAGCACACTTGGTCATTCTCTTCCAAGTAGTCCGTTGGTTCTTTGTCTAAAGCGTGTGAAGAGCAGGGGGGTGAGGTAATCAGCCAGTGGACTCCAGGTCACTGAAGCAACTCTCGTTGTGCCAACTTTCCAGCTCTAAGTTTATGGCAATTTGGAGCTGACTCCACAGCCTGTGCTGTCATCCTGAGATGGTTTAGAACAGTTTCTCTTGAATGTTCATCTGTGTGTGCGTCACCCCGGTCCTGAACAAAAATGCAGTGTAGTGGGAGATGCCTGAGTTTCTTCCGTTCCACCAATTCCACGTAATTCCAAAGCTGCTCTTGCTTTTGTTTTGAGCAGCAACGGACGGGGGTCACAGCTGCACAAACACAGATGCATCCAAAGATGTACAGTATGCACACACACACATTAATTTGGACACACTGGGTACAAAGAAAGGCATTAAGGCAGACAAATTTCCAGTATATTGCTTAGGGCAGCCGCTGTACACAGACAGACATGTACACTTAGAACACTTGTTAAAACTAATCTTTACAAGTGGACCTGGAAAATCAGAAGATGTCTTTCTCAAAGTATTCATCCCGTTGTCCTCCAGGGTCAATCTCTATGAATAGACTTGCTCTTCCACACTTAGTTACTAGCTGAATTTAGAATGAGCTGCCGCCTCCCTGATTGTATTTACATTAACAACGTGGAAAATGAGTCCAGTGTTGGAAGGTATTTATTTTCATTGTCTAAAATTCTTAAAAATTGCTTCACAATAGCAGTGAGATCATGCATACTGCAATCAGGAGGCTTGAGCACACTTCCATTTAAAACGCTTTAACCTTCTTGAGCTCCAGTTTGTGCATTTGCAAAATGGTGACAATAAAGTCCCCCCCATGGGAACTGCTATTCACTTAATTAAAAAATATCTGTTGTAGGTTAGTTGCCTACAAAGTTCATTGAAGTGTAATTGATTTAATTTTTTGATTTAAGGAGCTCATAACCCAATAGAGAAAACACATACAATGGAAATATGTGAAGGAAATACCACAGCAAGCAAGATATTAATTCATTTGAGGGTGGGCATAAAATCTTCTTAGAGAAGGTGAGAACTAATCTGGGCTTTGAAGGACAGGAATCATTATCTGGCACAAAAGGAGAGAATAGATTCATGCTTCTCAAATTTAATCTGCACCTAAGTTATTGAAGTCATAGATCCTGACTCAGTACTTGGGGTGTGCATGTAATTCTTCATGTCTAACTAGCTCTAATTAACTAGTATTTGTCAGTCATGGGATCCACACTTGAAGAAACAGAAGTAGGATACTTTAGGTTAAACCAGTATCAGTATAAAAGTGACAGTTTTTGTTTGTGTGTCTATTTTGTTGAGATAGTGTCTTGCTATGTTACCCAGGTTGGCCTTGAACTCTCCATCCTCCTGCCTCACCTTCCTAAGTGGCTGAGATTTACAGGAGGGCACTGCCATCTCAGCTAAAAGTGACTGTGAAAAGTAAAATGGTGGACATGAACAACAATAGTGGCTCAAAATGGTTCCACATCAAATGGAGGGAAAGAAATGGTAGGAACAGTAGTGGAAAGGTGGCAGAGTTGGATCAAGTGAGAATCATATGGAAAGACAGAAATGACTTAGTGAACTCTTACAAATGGCTTGTTTCTCCACTTTCATGGCTTAAAAGTCTACCAGTTTGGGAGAAAAAAGGGAATGCTTAATGTGAGAGAGGCCATAAGGTCTTTAATTTCATGAAAGTTCTGGCTTTCTCTAATTCATGGGCTCTTCCAGATACAAAAACCTCCAGGTGATCATTTCACCTGGCTCAGAGAAAGAAGTTAGTCCTCAGGTTTGCGCAGGGCTAAGCTGGAACTACTTCAGAGAGCCCACTATCCCAGCAGGACAAAAATGTTGAGAGGTAAATGAAATAACATCCTCAGCCCTAATGTAGGGTGTGTGCTCAATTACCTTCGCTCCTCACTTTGGGGGAGAGAATCCTGCTTACTGCATCTTCAAGCCAGAGGACAGACGACTTGTATCCCATCCCCAAATACCACTCTTAACTGCTTTGCATTATGAAAGTTACATTGATTAAAACTTGTTTCTCTCCTGAAAAGAGCACACCTCCAGGAGAGGGACATTTGTTTGTATCATTTCTGCTTTGTGCTGAATGCATCTCAAGCCAATAATGTGACCTGAGAGTGCCTAGAGATAAGGCCCCACAAGGAAGTGAAATCAGTACATCTAAAGAAAAACCTACACACCTATGTTTATTGAAGCACTATTCACAATAACCATTCTACAATATGGACCTAATCAAGGTGTCCACTGATTGATGAAAGGATAAAAAATGGACCTAATCAAGGTGTCCATTGATTGATGAAAGGATAAAAAATGTATATATACAAAGGAATATTATTCAGCTTTAAAAATGAACTTCAGTCATTTGCAACAACATAGGTAGAATTGGAGGGCATTGTGCTATTCACTTAACATAATCCAAGAACAGACAAACTCATGCCACCTGGTCTCGTTTATCTGTGGAAGCTGAGAAGGTTCATTTCATAAAACTAGAAAGCAGGATAGTAGTCAGTAAAGGTTAGGAGCAGGGAAGGAGAAGACAGAGGGAAGTTGGGGAATGTGAACCAAAATATAGTAACATAAAAGGAATAAGTTCTAAAGTTCTACTACACAGGTAGGGTGCCAGGTGTGGTGGTGCATGCCTGTAATTCCAGCACTCCAGAGGCTGAGGCAGGAGGAGCACTGTGAGTTTGAGACCAGCCTGGGCTGCAAACTGAGCTCAAGTGCAGCCTGAATTACATAGCAAGACCCTGTCTTTTTGTCTCAAAAAGAAACAAAAAAACAAAAAAAAACACAGGTAGGGTGACTGTAATTCACAACTAATATTTATTATGAAGAATTACAATAAAAGAGCCAGAACTAAAAGAATATAGATTGAATGATTCCATTCATATGAAATATCCAGACATATGTCCATAGAGACAGCCGATTGGTAACTGCGACGGGCTGGGGAGAAGGGAATAGGAGATTATTATGTCAGGAGTACGGGCCAACTTTCGGGATAAAATATGTTTTGCCATTAGACAGAAGTAGTGGTCACACAATATTCTGATTATACTAAGTGTCATAGAAATGTTCAGTTTTAATAGTTAATACATGATGCTACGCAGTTGGGAGTGGGGCCGTAGGAGGAAGAGCTGGTGTTGCTGTAAGGGAAATGTGGGCGAAAGACAAGTTTGGAATGTGGAGAACAGAGAGTGTGGTTGGGTTGTGAGGGTTCGAGGTGCCTGTGAGGTAGGTGCACAGGTACAGGGGTGTCACGGCAACTGGACTGCTGGCCACTGGGACACAAGGGGAGATAAGAGCTATAGGATGTCTTGTGTGGAACTGATTCTCGAAACACTGACTGTACACAAGAAATGATGCACTACCTTCCTACTCCTCCTGCACAATATCTTTTTGGTAGATTCAGCTCTGCATATTAATTGTGAAAACTGAGGATTACACATTAGAGATTCATCCAGAGACATAGTAAATCCATCCCAGAGCCAGAGTTTGTCTGACACACAAGCTCTCAACACTCCTGATTAACACAGAGCTCACCAGTGCCGAGGGAAGCATTTTCCCAGGTAGCCATACCGGTTAGCCTCCTGGGGAAGTGCATCTATTTTCGTAAACATCCCTCCACTCTAGAAACTTCGCCAGACTGGATTTCACTGGTATCTCAAAGTACCAAGCGAGGTGCTTTAAGCGCACTCAGGTTTAGTGTGAGAAGGCTTCTGCATCGTACCTCGGTAGCCTCCGTTCATTCTGGCCACTGCTGCGGCTCTGTCTTTATCCAGCTGCCCCTCCCACAACACGAAATGAAGTTGCGGACCCTCCAAGGAGACACATTCTTTGCTGCGGGGCACTGAGACGGTGACAGCACCTCAACATGCTCCCCACTCCCCACTCTGCGTTCCTGCCCCATAAGCTTCAAGTTTGGAACCCACTAGAAATGTTAACTTCATGAAAAATGAAACACTGCTATAGAAGTACACCAGGGGTACTCCAGAACTGAGGAAGAAATCTTGAGTGCTGTAGAAATAGCCCTTTATTCGCTCAGTGAAGGGAAGGGCGGATGAAAAGGGGAGATAAGAGCAGGTATGTGGAAGAGTTTAAGGTTTTACTTTTCCTTTACCTGAGCCCTGTTCTTTCTACAGTGCTTTTTGCTGCTCTTAGTCTTCCCAGACGAGGTACTTGTAGACCGGCCCTTGCGAAGTTCTCCAGTCCCAGTGCAATTGTCTTCCTGCCTTTGTAACCGATTTGGGACCACAGGGCCCAGATGGTCAGTCTGGGAGCAGACACAGGCTTCATCAAAGACACAGTATTGATTCCCTCTAGACCCACAATGACCTCTTTCTTTTACTCTTCTCAGACCAGTTCACAAGGCTTTTAATCCCCACCGAACACAGCACGTCAGCATGGGTCAGAGGATGGGCTGCAGCTCAAAATCAACTGTTCCGACCCAGGAAACTTCCCCGGGCACAAGCAGTGTTCCATTAAGAGGGGTCTGGCGCCATTGTTGTTTTCAAGGCTTCCACCAGCTGGCCTTGCTATGCTTGGCTAAGAATTAGACAAGGGAGGGAGGATCTGGCTTGAATGGGAAGAGAGACAAGGGCTGGGTTTAAAAGGTGGCACCCTAGGACAAGCTTGAGGGGGCAGGGAATAGGCAGTGTCCCCCACAGAGCTAGTTTTGCTTTTGTGAAAGCACCACGGCAGGCAGGAGAGAAACAGTGTGACACACACTTATCTGGCTCTGAAACAAAGCCACAGTCAGAGGAGTACCGAGTCTACTCGTCCCAAACCCCACTCCCAGACTCTGGGTCTAGGGAAACCGCCTATGAGGATGGGAAACAACACGTTTTAGGTAAAACTTTGATTTTTGTAATAAGCATGTGCTGCATAAATGTGCTTACAGCTATTTCACTTTCTTAAAAGTACCTGCTTGAAGCATTATTTACCCAGCTGCAGAGAAATCTAAGAAGTCCTACTTAAAAGCATTCTGCAGTTAGCTAACGTACCACCATTTTAAAAAATGCAAACAACACAGTAAAAATTTAAATAAAGTACATTTTAATCATACATATTAATTACAATAAATATGTACTGATATTATTGCACTGTGGCTGCTTAAGTAGAATCCATCAACCAAAATAACTAATAAGGAGATGAAAATAAATGGTTAGGTCACCAGCTGTAGAACCAGTAGGAGTCGGCCACTCACTAATTGAGTACCGAGAAAGAGTACCTAAGCCTCATTTATAAAATGAGGATGGAGTGATGATATTCAAGAGAATGAATCAAAACTTTCCACATCAAGAACACTTAGTGTAATGCGGGCACACTGTAAGTACTTCATACAGATGATGCGTTATTATTCTTCTTGCTAATGTTTGATTATTTAGAATCACCATAAGGAATAGGAATTATCTGCACCTAGACTAGGTGTTCCTTTTCATAAGAGTGGATGTTAGTTCTTCAATATCATAGTAATCTGCGCTTTACGGTGAATCATCTGTCACTGTGTCTGGCCTTCTCTGCTTCTTAGCTTTTGCTTCTTAGCCTGTTATTTTTTAAAGTCTTTCTTTTGCTGCCTTTAATTGGATCTTTTTGTCAGTGAAAAATTCCTCCTTTCTCAATCGTGAAGGGATATAGACAATTATGTGTGCTAAATCAGCAGGTTTACATTTCCACTCAATTCTAAATAAGCACACTAAGGCTTCAAGACTGTCCTGTACAAAAAAGTACATGGGCTTTATGACAGTTATTTCACCCTGTCCCCTGCACACCCACCTCTTGGACTGAGGACAATTCCACTTTAGAGGCTGAGAATGGTACTGTGGAAATAGAGTATGAAATCACAAAGAGTCAAGGGTCTCACATGCAGAAGAAGAGACATTTGTTGTAGTTAAAATGTAGGAATCTAGGAAAAGGTGTAAAACAATGGGACTGGAACACTGGAACACCAATTCTTCTGAGTATTATATATTATTCACAAAATGGCTAAAATTATAAGCATTTTCTGTATTCTAGGTGCTGTGTTAAGTGCTATATAAGCATTATCTCATTTAATTCTTACCACAATCCTACCAAATCTGTAATATAATTGTGTCCATTTTATACATGAAGAAGTTCATGTTTAGGAGAATTAAATGTTCCAAGGGCCTGTCCAGGACTATTTGATTCCAAATACTATTGCAATGGCAAGTAGAAAACACTGAAACAACACTCAGGATTTGTAGGCAGATTTATTTATGTCAAAGGGCATTGATTGGGATCATTCCCAAAATATGAAGACCTGATACCCGGTGGTCTAGGGCTTATATGGGATAAGCAAGCAGGAAGTACAGAGGCAGATTGGCTTGTCAATTGGGGATTGGTTCTTCCAATGTGCATCACAGTGACCAGCTGTGCATTGCAGTGACCAACCGTTTCTAAGAGACAGGAGCAACTGGAACTGGAACAGGAACTATTATCTGGGCAACTAAGAAACCAAAGTGTGTTGGCTGGGGGAGCCATTTTCTGTTACACAATGTTTGCAACCACTATCCTATGCACGACCCTGAGAATTTGTGTCTATGGTAACCATTTTAGCTTCACTGTGTGGGCGATGCGAAACCAGGGAAGGTTTTAAGTGGAAAAGCAATACGATGAGGTTTACTTTTAGGAAAATAACTTTGCATGATAAATTATGGAGGAGAGGGCCCAAAGGTAGGGAGAACAATATAGATATTTCAATTGGAGGTAAGTGTGATGTAAGCTAAATCTTTGGCAACAGGGACGCAGAGGTGGTGAGAAACTCTAGAAACTGAGGTGGAAGCGACAAGTCATGTGCCTGATTGGATGAGGGAAAAGGAAAAATAAGATAAATCCCCTGAGTGTGTAGATTGGTGGAGAGTGTGGCCACTATCTGTGTTATGGTAGCATGTCTTATTCATCTTCTGAAAGATAAAAATATTAGTAACTTAAAAAAAAGACCCACATCAAACACAAGAGGGCTAAATAGGATTATTCTCTGTAGGATTTCTCAGTATCTTGAAATGCCATAGCGTACTGAGAATCTCCAAAAGAACAACTCTGTATCCATTGGGGTAGGGTAGGGGGATATTCTGAGATCTTAGTCTCAAGAGAGACCGCCTGGAGGTAGAGATTTAAGGTTTTTTTCTTATCAGAGCTTTGATGATGGTATTTCTGTATTTGTCAGTGTCTGTGCAACTTGATTTGAGTTGCCAGATAAAACAATTTTAAAATTCTGAAGCTAGTGGCTATTTATCACAAGTTAGAAGTGGAATATGGGGGAAGCTGAAATATATGTACCTCTGGTGGAGCCAAGTAGTTTGAGGTACAAACCCTATCATTCATTTCAAATCAGTCAGCATTTAGGGCCATTGGGATGAAATGCTCATTAATGGAATAAAAGAACCAAGCACAAGCTGTGGTGAATTGTTTAACATGCCTCTGGGAGACGCAAGGGAGCTCAGGATAATAGTGGAGCAGAGGCTCAAAGTTCAGAGTAAAGTCATCTCAGCTGACTGGTTACTAACTTAGCCCACGGAAAATTACCATGCGTTGTCAGATCAGCTCTTTGTATGTTGGCAGGAATATGCTCCAGCTGTCCGAGTGATTTCTCTGGCCATTCAGTCGTGTATTTATGACCTCAAGTAGCCCACAAGGATTTGCGCGTCAGATCCAGGAATTCCTTTCCGGGATTCCCTTGCTGAGAACCACAGACCAGTCTGTGTTGACCCATCAAGTTTTTTTTATTTGTTTTGTTTTGTTTTGTTTTCAGTACTGAATATTGACCCCAGAGCCTTTGTATTGAGCTACATCCCCAGATTTTTAAAGCATTGTTAAAATTTTCAAACATGGTCTTGCTTTATAGTTTTCCTTCCAAAGAGGGAATATATAAGCTCACAGAATGGGTGTGGTAAATTTCTTCTAATCTACATGAAACCGATCTCTTAACCACTTTTAAAATTGTCTCTCTCTTCACTAAAATGTGCTAACTACTCACATTCATTTTTCCTCCGAGCACCTTACATCATGAACAAAAATATTATTGTCCCAAATGTTACACAGGGTCAACAGTTATAGGGTACCTGTTATCTTGTTCAGGACACCATGGGATAGTAATTCTTCATTCCATATCACCTCCCCCGGAAGCTGAGCCTGATAACCAGAGCTCCCTCACAGGAAAGAGAGCATGTGTGATATAAAAGCATTTAAAATAAAATGTCCAGTTCTCCAATAAAGACTTCTTTCCTAGAAGGAAGTTAAGTCCCTCCAAAATACTGCCTCATTACAACTAGTAAGTTGTATAAATCTCATTACAACTAGGAAGAAAGAGACCCTTAACTTCATGCTTAGTAATTAATGAAGCACAATCTTTCACACCCATGGCGAAAGCAGTCAGATCTAGATGCAAGAAGAGAAGAAGAGAGACGGTTGCCGGGCCTCCACGACTGCCCTTCCATCATTATCTTATTCATTTGCAGTTAATCTCCGCATCAATTGTGTGTGTCGGAAACGGAGGTGCAAAGAGGACAAAGAGACGGAGGTAGCTCGTGCAGCCGGCAGGTGGCAAGCAGACTGGGCTCTGGCTGACTTCAGGTGAGCTGCCCTTTCCACTGCAGAAGCTGCTGCGCCCTGCTTCTGGAGGAAAAAGACACATTGAGGGGAGTGAAAACAACCCCCTCCATCAGAGAAAGACACTGTGATTTCTCATTATCTCAAAACACGAGTCTTCTGCTGCCAACTGCTAAATTAAAAGGCAGTAACAAACTGTGACCATTGGCAAAAGACTCAGGAAAGAAAGCCTCAGCATGAGTAACTGGGTTAATTATCCACCCACACAATAAATTCTATGAGAAAAAGTTGGTTAAGACCAGGCCCTCATTCTCTGCTCTGAGCCACAAATTCCCTCCTAGAACGCGGCCAATGGGCCAGCCACCTGGCGGCTCAGCAGCTGCAAGGGTTTTCACATTGGCACATCATGGTGGCTTAACAAGCCTGGCCAGGGGGGTCGATGACCAGGCCCCAACTCTCTCCAGGCCCCGCTTCACCCTCTCAGACTGAGAGCTGGGAATTGGCATACACTGGCGAATGTCCAGTGGTGAAGCACAGTGTCATCTCAGGGACTTCTGGGGCCCGAGGCCGGGATGTGGCTGCCGTCTGCTGACCTGCAGAGGCTGTGGCTCCCACACTGAGCCTCAGTAGCTCTCCCAGCACTCTGAGCCCCACTCTGTGCGCCCCGGAGCCGGTCTGTGTCCCGAAGCCCTTCAGTGCTCTGCAGCCCTGCTCACTCAGAAGCCCCTTCCAGGGTGCCGCAAGGAGTCTGAGCTGAGGGGTCTGTTTCCCAGAAAATGGAGATTTTCTTGACTCAGAAAAACTAAAACTCTGTAGGACTTTGAATTTTGGTAGGAGGAAAAGCCAAGTTTTAATTTGGAGATGGTGGGGATTTAACTCCTATGTGAGCTGAGATCTCAGTCCTGCGGGATTTTTTCTCGCTCTAGAGCGATAAGTATTCCCTTGTACATGCCTAGTGTGGAGACTAAGGGTTGAACACTGGCTTACTACCTTGCCACGGGAATTTGCTTGCTTCTTTCTCCTTCTTCTTCCTTGAGCATCTTTTGCATTTAAAGATCATAATTTGGTATGTGAATTTTATCCTAATTAAAAATCATACTCTCAATCAGTTAAATTTCCCTTATGACCTCCATTTTAGGAATACGTCCTTCCTTCAGTTTGCTTCTTAACCCACATGCCCAAGAGGCAAAGGGAGGGTGGAGGTTGTGTGGGGGTGGTGTGGGTGCTTCAGAATACCCTGACCTTCTGCCAGGAAGGAAGCACATGAATCTGTGTATGGTAATCTCAGCAGTCAGGAGGATGAGGCAGGAGAATGGCTGTGAGTTTGAGGCCATCCAGGGCTACATAGCGAGTTCAAGGCCAACCTGAACTTGAACTGCATAGCGAGGTCCTGTCTTCACACACACACACACACACACACACACACACACACACACACATACACGCACACACGTGAGCTGACCTCTGAACTTTATTCACAGAGTACACTTGTCCTGTGAACCACAGAACCCAGACTGTGACCCATGGGGAGTGCTTTGGGACCAAGGGGTTTCCTCATCAGGACACTAGGTATTTTGAGCAAACTCCTTCCCAGTAGCAGGAATGATTTAAAAAATAATAGTTAATGTTTGTTTAGGTGTCAGGCACTCTTTAAAGCATTTAGCACATATACACTCTTTTTAAAAATTCATTAATTGACTTTCACTAGTGCACATTCGCAGTACTTAGCGATTACATTTATTGGGGGGAGTTTGTTCCTGTACAAAACACATCTTAACTCATCTTCGTCTCCTCCCCCTCCACCCCCTTCAACTGCTCTCTCCAACTCTTACTGCCCTTCCCATTTGCAAAAACTCTACTTCCATTTTTTTCAATTCTCCTTTTTAGAAATCCATTTCTCCTCCTTCCTGCTCCCTCCACATCTTACTCCTTTTCCTTTTTGAAAAAGATCTCCTTATTTCCCATTATCCATCTTTTATTTTGCTCTTAGTTATATTTGTATTTCTCACATAAGAGAAATCACACAGTATTTAAATGTGTATTGTGTTTTATTTCACTTAATATTATGGTCTCAAGGTGCATCTATTTACCTATAAATGTTTCAAGTTGGTCCTTCTTTATGGCAGAGTAGTACTTCATTGCGTTGAAATACCACATGTTCTTTTCCATTCATCTGTTGATGGGAATATAGGCTCTTTCCAAGGTTTAGCCATCATAAATTGTGCAGCTATAAACATGGGTATACATGTATCACTGTAATGTGATGACTGTAATTCTTTCAGGAATATAACTATCGAAGAAATATCTGGGTCCAATGGGATGTTTACTTTTAGCTTTTTTGCAGAATCTCCATACTGATATCCAGAATCAACAAAAGGCATCTTATCAAATTAAAAACTGCACGTCTATGGAAATAACCGACAGAGTGAGAATACAACCCACAGGCTGGAAAAATTTTTGCCAGCTATTCTTCAGGCAGAAAACTGACATCAAGAATATATAAAGAGCTCAAAAAATTATACTACCAAATATGAGACCCAGTAAAAAATGGGCAACTGAAATGAATAGATATTCTTCAGAAGAAGTATAGATTCCAATAAATACCTGAAAAAAATCTTCAACATCTATCTCTGGCCATTGGAGAAATATAAATTAAACAACACTGAAATTCCATTTCACTCCAGAAAAAAATGGCTATCCTTAAGAAATCAAGCAATAACAAATGCTGATGAGGCTGCAGGAAGAAAAGAAGTCTTTGCATTTTTGTTGGGAATAAAAACTAGTACAAACACTTTTAAACTCTTTGACCTGCTTTACAGAATTATTATTCTCCTATGATCTCCATTTTATGAATGAAGAATGTGACATACAGAGTGTTTACTTAACTACCCCAGGCCATCTAGTTATAAGTGGAGAAAACCTATATGCAAACCTAGACAGTGCAGCTCCTGCCTCTAACCCTCTGTTAATGTCTGCTGCCTAAAATTTGAAACAAAAAGGGAAACCTTAGTCACTGGGGTACTATAACTGATGGGAGAGACATTGAAAGAAAAGTGTAGCAAGTAATTAGAAATTATTCCATTGAAGAAAAACAATGGAAAACACCAGCTGGGGTCCAGCAGACAAATTTTGTGTGCTCACAGCTCCACACATGTTTAGCTCTGTTTAGATCCTATGTGATGACATTGTTTGTGCCTAGCTGTTCCCCCAAAGCCTCATGCAGTCATGGGACAGGCTTCTAGAGTTTGTGATTGATTCATGGTACAATGCTGGTATTATGGGTGTGAGTGCTACACCTGCCCTGGGGTGAGTAGCCTGCATACAGTATAAGGGAGGGAAAGAGGCTTGGTCTCTGTCTCTTCCCCTTATTGCTCTTGTTGTCCTTGCTGTTTTCCACAGCCATGAACTGTTGCCCTCTGCTGTGCCACCCTGCCTTGGAGCCAGCTGATTATGGGCTGAAACCTCCACAAACTAAGCCAAATAAACCTTTCCCTCTTTAATTTGTGCATTGGGTATTTTGTCTCAGCAAGAAGAGAAAAGTAACCAAGACAGAATTTGGTACTGGAGGAGTAGGGTTGTTGCTGTGGCTATACCTGACCGTATGGTTCAGGAGCCTTTGGGAATGGCTTGTGGGGAGAGTTTGGAAAGGTTCAGCAATATGTCCTGAAAGAGTAGCATTGGAATACCTTAGGCTGTTCTGTATTGTCAGAGCTCAGAAGACCAGAAGGCTGATAGAAATCCTGCCAGTAAAGATGAGGCTCGGGAGGTTTTTGCTGGGAAGGACTGCATTGGTTGTAGAACTCCAAATGATGTGTGTTATGACTTTGCAAAAAGTTTGTCTGCATTTTGCTCATGTCCAGATACTTTTCCTGAGACCGAGATTAAGGGCAGCCAACTAATTAATCTGGCAGAAGAAATTTCAAGACAATCAAATGTTGAGGTTGTGGCATGGCTGCTGTAGGAGGCTTTTAGTCAGATCTATGTCGAGAATCAAGAGTAAAGAACCCAGCAGGATGATTTAAAATGCTGTGAGTTTGGCCAAAAGGGAATCTCCAGTAAAGCTGTGGACTGCAAAGATAGAGCAAAAGAAATCATGATTGCTGCAAAAGATAGGTACAATAGAAAAAAAATGGCTTGTGGGCATCACAAGAAGCAGCAAGTCTCCACTCTTTGCAGCCTCCAAATTCCAAAAGTGAAAGACTGCTTTGAGAAGAAATCTGCAGAGAATCAAGTTCCAAAATGGTAGCAGTGGCCCCAGGTTCCAGAAGGATGGTGGCCTGCAGAATTTGCTCCTTGGAACTGGATTCAGAGTGCTCAGTGATCCAGGTACTGAACCCCTTCAGCCAAGAAAGAGGAAATCCTGGCTACGGCTCCCTCTGGCGCAGACCTTGGTATCACCCAAGTGGCGCTGGTTTTAGGTACATGGAAATGGAAGGGTTGTGGGGTCAGGAAGGCTTCCACTGCAATTTCAGAGGGCCCGGGAGACCAGGCAGTGTGTCCATTAGACGGTGGTGTGTGAAGCTGTGAGGGTGAAGCCAAATGTGCATTGGAGACCTCAGAAGTTTGGAGAAGCCAGGAAAATGGATTGTCTGAGGATAACTGCAAGAAGGGAGCAAATTGGGCCCAAGAAAGAAGCCATGGGAGCTACAACCACCAGCAGTGCCTTAGAGATGGAGCCACCTATGCCCCTTGGAGCTCATAACTTGCCACAGATTGGCACCGATGCTGCACATAAAACTACAGAACTTAATATTTGCCCTGTTGGATTTTGTACTTGCTTTGGCCCCATTCCTTTGTATCCCCATTTGTAACTTTTGGAATGAAAATGTCTATCTTGTGCCACTGAACGTTGGAAGTGTTTAACTTTCTTTTCATTTGTCCAGGGGCCCACAGTTAAGAGTTTCACCTTAAATCTCAGAGAATACTTGGGACTTGGACCTTTCAGCAATGTTGAAATGGTTAGGATTTTGGCAACTCTTAGAAAAGGACTAAAATGCCTTTTGCATAAAGGGATGTGCATGAGTCTTTGAGGGGCCAAGGGTGGAATGTTATGGTTTTTGTCCCTACAAAGTCTCATGCACTCATGGAGGTGGTATTCTAGAGTTTGTGATTGATTCATGGTCCAATGCTGGGATTATGGGTGTGAGTGCTACATCCACCCTGGGGCAGGTAGCCTGCATACAATCTAAGGGAGGGAAAGAGGTTGCTCTCTCTCTCCTCTCC
This sequence comes from Chinchilla lanigera, assembly GCF_000276665.1. Taxonomy (NCBI): domain Eukaryota; kingdom Metazoa; phylum Chordata; class Mammalia; order Rodentia; family Chinchillidae; genus Chinchilla; species Chinchilla lanigera. Next base: position 22,288,312 of record NW_004955434.1, read on the forward strand.
AGTTTGCTCTTGTTGCTTTTACTACCTTCCACCATCATGAACTGTTGCCCTCTGCCATGTGCCACCCTGCCTTAGAGCCAGTTAACTATGGACTGAAACCTCCACAGACTGTGAGCTAAGTAAATCCTTCCTCCTTCAACATTGGGTAAAGTAACCAAGATAGACATTGTACCTGCCAATGCAAGCACTATTTGAATAAACAATTAGTTTACTTGTGTCCCTCCTTGCAAGAGAGGAGCTATTATTTTCCCTCCCAATGTCAGCCAGATTTCAATTCAAATTTTATCCATAGAAGAATTATAAAATTTCTAGGACTCATTCCAACATGTCCTCCTAATTTCTATCTCTTAGTTCATATCTGGCATCCTCATTTTCTGGCAAAAATCAAAAAGCCATCAGCATTGGGGAGATATCATACAATAATAAAAATTACAGTAATATAAATCTCTCAGTTATTTAGCACTTACTTTGTGCCAGAGTCTGTGCTAAGTTTATATTCATTGTTTCAACAGATATGAAGACAGTACAAGGTCTGCAATCATTATCTCCACATTAGTAATGAGGAGAATTAGAGACAGCAGAACTTGGGTTCAAACCCTGGCACATGAACTCTGACTATGTCCTTCTTCACCTGTGAACTATATTGACTGCTGTTCTGCTGAGAGAATGGATCTTCCACTTAGGAAATAACTCATCCAGATCTGGCCCACATGTACCCCTTTTTGAGCTCAACTGGCAGTAGTACTTCCTGATCCCTGTTAAGATTTACTTCTGGGAATCCTCTACCTTCTGTGAGCCTTGTGAGACAATTCAAATGCCAGGGCCATATTCATTCACTCTAGTTACAGCATTTCTTTTCCTGTGGGCATGCTATTTTCATGAGGATTGAAGCAATATTCAGTGATAAATATTAAAAGCTTCCCAGTGAAAGAGCAAGTTCCTCAGAAACCTACAAGGATTTGAATTTCTAAGCAGGCCCTGCACATATGACCACTCTTCTTCTCTATGCTCTGTGTGCTCCTGCATGGCGTGCTTTCAGCATCAGTCAGATGTGGTATTTGCTCGAATCTGCCCATTCTAACCATCTGCCCCCTTGCTCTTTGCTCTGGGCTGAGTGGTCACGGGAAATCCTTCTCCCACATCTGGGGGAATTCAGATCTTATGTGCTTGATCTTTGTTGGTGGTGAGATAAAAATACTTCCTACACACAGAAACTTCTCTCCTTCATGGTCAACAGCGGCCTTGGTGATGGAGGACTGCAGCCATCCTACTTGTTTTACAGCCACCCACACAAAATCAGGCCAGTAGAGGCCAGGAAGAAGCTAGCTGGGGTTGCAAGTCTTCATGGGAGGCGAGGTAGCAGAGAAATTCGGGAAAGTGAATTACTTTTATTTTGGATTGTGGTTCTGTTGCTTCACAGTGTGAGTTGGTGATCCCCAGTTTATTCATCATGAAATGAAGATGATTTAGCACAACGCTTGGCACGGGGAGGCACTCTGTGTTTTGCCCATCTGCTTCCTCCCCTCTTTGGCTGTGAGCCTAAGTAGTAGGTGAGACACTTGTTATCCACGTTCAAAAACATCCCCACAGGCTTGTGGTTTCTGCATTAAAAACCACATTGGCTGTTCCCAGCTAACTGGGTGTCCTTGGGCCTGAATTTCTCCATATGAATGTACAAACTTGGACTTTTACAAAATGTATATAGTAGTTACATTTTTGGACAAATGGTACATTTTTAGAAAAGTACAGAGAATTCTTTCGGCACCTGGAGCTGGATAAGGATTGCTTGATATATGGTTAGCAACTCACTGTAACTAATAATTTACAATAGATACTTCAGCAAAGAAAAGTCTGGGTAAACTCCATATTATTCTTCTGGCAATGAGTTACCAAAAGTTTACATCTTAAATCAACAGATAGTTGTACCCCAGAAGGATGTGATCTAAATAGATTTGTGACTGAGCAATTACTCATCAAGGGAAGGATCATCACTGTCATCATACGGAGCAGGCAGTTATGGGATTACAGAGCTGATCTTATGCTTACTAGCCCAGACTTCCTGAGGCAGAGTCACAGTGCATGCTCACCAGGAAGACCCAGGGCACATGAGAGCATTGAGCACCTGTGGCTTGGAAAATGACACCCAGTACAAAAATGACATGATAGTGAATTTTCTTCATTCTCATCACCAGTTGCAATTTGGGTAGGAGGCAAAAGAGCTGCACCAGGAGTCCTCTTGCTCAGGACCCTAATGACTCACGTGCTAGAGACTGGAGAAATGCCTAAACGCCATTCTTTGGGGTAGAGACATCTAGGTGGGTATTCCAGCCCTGCTGCTCACTCTCTGATCTGGGATAATATTTCTGCTTTATTTTTCTGAATGTAAAATTTGTGATAATTCACGTTTAAAAGATTTCAAACTAAAGCACTTGAAAGTGGTGAGTAAGGGTTACTTTTTGCCTTGTCTTAATGAAGGCTAATACTTACAGAAGGTTACCAGGTGTCACTGACTTTACTCACAACCTCCCGTGACGTATAAGGAAACTGAGAAATGTAAGGCTTAAATGACTTGCCCACAGAGCTACTATGGAGCTAGTAAGTAGCAGAGACAGAATTAGGTATTGGACCTAGGTAAACTACATCCTATAATTGTCAGAGGGATGGAATGCGTCCTCAACTGAAGCTTGCGGAATCTATGGTAGGTCTCAATGGAGAACATGTGAGTTCCCTATTCTCGTGAAGTGCATCCAGGCTTGTCAGAGAATAAGATGGAATATCAGAAAACAAATAGCATCGAGTATAGACTGTCTACTATCCAACCATAACTCCCTAAAAGCCCAAGGAAGATTGCAAACTGGCTCCAGGAGACATGGGTCCTTTTTCCTGCAGTCTCTATGTCTGCCACTTTTTGCATTATTAATGTCAATGTTTTATCATTTTAAGACTTGGATTTTGAAGTAAAGGATGGACCCTGGCTTGGGGTGAACAAAAAGAAAAGAAATATAAATATTAGTGAGACGGTTAATAGTAAAATGTGAGACTTCCTCTTCTATACACAGGGAAATTTTCATGGGAAAAACAGAATCACTGAGACAGGAAAGTTATATATTAGATGGAATGGGAATTCAGTGAGGAAGCCTAAGTTGAAATTACTGTTTTTAAAATTAGAAGGGTCACCTGGGCTCCATAGATGGTAGGGTGAATACTATGTCGGTATTCAAGAGCAGAGACCGTGTTTGAACTCCCCTCTTCCCCATCTATGGTTTTAATGGCCTCACTCTCACTGTTAAAATAAATAACCAAACAGAATGGAGAAGCAAAGTGAAGGCCAGGGAATCAGCCCTTCATTTCCACTAGTGTGGCCTGCCTTATGCCTGGTGTTTAAGACGCCCTGACTTCTCAGATCCAAGCAATGAGTAGAGTAAGGTTGGACAGACAATTCGCACCCACCTTGCTGACAAGCTGCACATTTGCATGTGGAGAGTGCTCTGCCTGTACTGCAGCATATCTAGGTGCTCTCCACACACTTTGTATCAGCTTGTGGAGGGAAGAACTACCCTGTAGAATGAGCCTGGCAGAAAAGGGAAGGAGCAATGCAGCCAGTTAATTTTGTTGTGCTACTTAACTCATTCTTCCCTCACCTGCCAAAATAAGCATAATTGCAGCAGTTAGGGTGCACTTTCAACTTAACTGGCTTTGAAACCACCTGAGAGATTAGTGGAGCACACAGTGGGCATGTCTGGGTGGGTTTGGATGGGACTGTGTCTGGGCCCTCACGCTTTCCTTTCTGAAACCATTGCCATGATCTGTTTCAGGCCACCAGGGACTAAGCATCTTCACTCTGCTACAGCTTTCCACCATGGTGTTTCAGTCCTTTGAGCTAGCTGACTGTGGATCATGGACTGAGTCCCTCAAAACCGTGAGTGAAATTAAGCTCCTCTTCTAAATGCGGGTGTTGGACATTGTGTCTCAGCAAAGAAAAACCTGGCTAATACAGAAAATTGATAGTGGGAGTGTGGTCATTGCTGCCATTGTACCTGATCGTGTGGATTAGAAGATTTTGGTACTAGTCTGTAGGAGGCATTTGGGGAAGTTTAGAGAAGTGGCTTAGAAAAACATTAGGCTGCTGTAAGCAGAGATTTATGAGTGAGTCTGGTTTTATTTCAGAAGACCAGAGTGCTGATGATCATGTGGCCCGTAAAGGCCTGACTTGTAAGGTCTCAGTTGTGATAGAACTCTACTGAAAACTAGACTAGAATGACATGTGTGTTTAATTTGGGTGAAGAATTTGTCTATATTCTGCCCTTGTCCTGTGACCTCATGTGAGGTGAAATTTAGAAGTGGCAGACTAATAAAGCTGGGGGAGGAATTTTTGGAAGGTAACCCAACGTTCAAGCAGTGGCGTGAGTAATCCTGGTCTGACTAGGAAAGATGACTTAAAGTCAACTCAGAAATTGACCAGATGCTACCCTTGTGTAGGCTCAAGGGTTGAAAGAATTTTCTTTGTGAAGAGAGCTCCAGGGTGCCCTCCTCTTTCAGTGCTTCCTAGGTAAGTGTTACCCTAGTTCAGTCAGCCAGGCACTCAGGGATCACTGCAGCCGTGATTGTCCGAGGGAGGCAAGCTACTGCTTGAGCTGGCAGCAGATCTTGGCATCATCCATGCTGTCCTGTTTTTGTTTGTTTGCTTTTTTTGGAGGCATGCAAGACTGTGGAGTCATGGAGGCTTCCACTCAGATTTCAGAGAAAGACCTGAGAGGCCAGGCAATGTGCTCCTGAGAAGGCAACACAGGCAACTGTGAGATTGAAGCCCAAGGTATAGTCGAGACTCTAGAAAGCTAGAGGTACCAGCAATGTAGAACATCTGCTAAAGAAAACTGCAGGCCAATACTCCCAAAATTGTTATACAGATTTAATGCAATCCCAACAAAGATACCATTAACATACCTCACAAAACAAGAGAAAACATTCCTAAGATTCATTTGGAACCAGAAGACACTTAAAATAGCAAAAACAATTCTCAGCAACAAAAGAAAGGCAGGGAGCAATTCCTGACTTGAAATTATACTGACTTGAGATTATCCTGCAAAGCTACTGTGATAAAAACAACAAGGTACTGGTAAAGAAAGGGACCTGAGGATCAATGGAACAGATTAGAAAATGCACAAACAACTCCAAACACTCTCAGCTGCCTTATCTTTGACAAAGGAGCCAAACACATTCACTAGAAGAAAGATAGCCCCTTTAATAAATGGTGCTGAAAAAATTGACTTTCCACATACTGAAGATTAAAACTAGATCCATGTCTCTAACCATGCACTAAACTAAAATTGAAATGGATCAAAGACCTTAACATTAAAGAGAATCCCTAAATCTGCTGGAAGAGAAAATAAGAAGAACTCTTGAAGACTTGGGTGTAGGCAGATACACCATGAACAAAACTCTGATTGCACAGGAAATAATACAAAGAATCAATAACTGGGATTTCATCTTATTAAAAAAGCTTTTGCACAACAAAAGAAATCATCAACAGAGTGAAAAGACAACCTACAGAATGGGAAAAAATTTTAGCCAGTTATCCTTGAGGCAAAGGACTTATGTCTAGAACACATAAAGAACTAAAAAACATCAGACCCCCCAAATTTAAAGACCAAATCCAAAAATGGACACCTGAGATGAATACACACTTCTCAGATAAAGAAATACAAATGATAAATAAATATATAAAAAAATGTTCAACATCACTGGTCATTTGAGAGATGCAAATTAAAATAACACTGAGATTCCATCTCACCAGAGAAAGAATGGGTATCATGAAGAAATCAATCAATAACAAATGCTGGCAAGGCTGCAGGGAAAATCCTTCTCCACTGTTGGTGGGAGTGTAGACTGGTGCAACCACCATGGAAATCCATGTGGAGATTCCTCAAAAAACTAGGATTAGAGGCCCCACTTAACCCAGCTATTCCCCCCTCTGTGTGTTTTTTCAGAAAAACAGAAAACATCATACCACAGTGATGTATGTGCACCCATGTTTATAGCAGTACAGTTTGTAATAACTAAATCATGGAAACAACCCAAAAACCCATCAACCAAGGAACATAAACGTGTGGTTTTTGTATAGAAATGGAATACTACTCAACCATAAATAAGCCTAAATTGGAGGCATTTCTAGGTAAATAGATGCAACTTCAGACCATGTTCTTAAGTGAAATAAATATGACTGATAAGTCATATTGTCTCCCTGGTGTGAGAAATTGAAAGAGTAAATAAGGACCAAAGTGTACAATGGATATTGTGAATTGGAAAGAAATTGTTCAAATGGAAAGAACGACTAGGTTGGGGGAAGGGGGAAAGCAGGGAAGGGGAAAGAGAAAATATAAAAAAAGGATAAAATGGAAACGAAGCTTTGTAAATAGGGAGGAGAAAATGGATTGAAGGGAGGAGAGGGGATTGGGGAAAACAGGGAAATCAAAATGTATCACATATACATACAAAGGCCTTATGATGAATATGATCGTTATATATATCCAAAATGTACCAATAAATTTAAATATGTGAAAACTGCAGGCTATACATGAAACCAGCAAAGCCATAGGTGTGGGGCTGCCCATTTCCTTTGGAACTCACATGTTTTCATTATTTTTATTGCATTATTTTGCTTTTTATTTATGTTTTGTGTTTGTCATATAAAAAACCCATGCAATATTTAAACTTGTGTGTCTGATTTAATTCACTTAGCATTATGGTCCCAAGATGCATCCATTTTCCTGTAGATGACTCTGGTTTATCCTTCTTTATGACAGAGTAGTACTCCATTGTGTATAAGCACTTTATTCATTCATCTGTTGATGGACATAAGAACTACTTCCAAGATTTAGCATTATGAATTGTGCTGCTATAAACATGGGTGTGCATGTTTCAGTGTAATATAAAATCAAACAAGCATCAGACAGGCTGCAGGGGCAAAGGAACTCTTCTATGTCATTGTTGGGAATGTAAGCTAGTACCACCCTTATGGAAATCAGTATAAAGATTTCTCAAAAAACTAAAATTATAAATTCCATTTAACCTAGCTATTCCCAGTCTATGTATCTTCTCAAAGCAGAAGAGACTTTAGACTTGAACTTTTCAGCAATGCTGGAATTGTTTAGACTTTGGCAAAGAGATTGTTAGGTTTCCACTGTATGTAGGATAGCTGTATTATGTTAGGTGGAATTATGAACTTGCTGCTGTCTTTGGAGACCAAGTGTGGCGTAAGCAGATGTGTGTTTTGAGGATGAAGCTGACAGGGAAGGGAAGTGGAAGTTAGGGTGGAACATCAGCTTCGCTAGCTCTGAGATCACTGGGCAGATTAATGGAGCACACTTGGGGGTGTGTCTGGGAGGGTCTTGGGGAAGTTGCCTTGGGGTCAATGTCTGGTCTCTCACCACTTCCTTTCTGACACTGTTCCCCTGCCCTGCTTCCCAGCTGCCACGAACTAAGCATCTTTGTGCTACTACTCCCTTCTGCTATGATGTTTCTGCCTTGCTACCAGCCAACCATAGACTCCACCCTTCAAAAACATGAGTCAAATTAAACAACTCAGTTTTCTTTTCTTTTCTTTTTTTTTTTTTTTTTTTTT
>NW_004955434.1:22298239-22329616 GCF_000276665.1 Chinchilla lanigera
CCCACCCTGTGGCCTCCCAGGCACCGGGGGCCCTCCCTCCAGGAGCCTACGAGGCAGGAAGCTAGCCAGCCGGAAGACCGACGCTCCCCGCCCGAGGCTCCCAGTGTGCCTGGGACCCTCTCTTTTGCTTTTCAATATCTAGAGGCAGGCTTCAATATTACTTTAGTGGAACGTACATGGGTAAATGCAGACCAAATTCAGAAGGGTTGTTTCGATGTCATTGTCTCTAGCGTAGAAAGGAGCAGTCTTCTTTTCAGAGCAGAAGAGCGATGGTAGTACCAACAACACGGTCACCTTGTGCCTTCCCCAAACCCTGGGCCTATGTGACCTGCCAAGCCAGCATGGCCCCATCAGTTATTGGAAGGTGTCTCTGGCAGCACATACTGGTTCCATATTAGGAAAACAATTAGCATTTTCTTCTGCTGCAAGCTACCAACCATATTTTCAGTAAATCACCAGGTTTGGTACAGCTTTGAAAAGATAATGTTGTAACACCAGCAAAGTTCACGGATGATTCAAAGGCACAGTCAGGCGTGAAGATGAAAGAACCTTCATTGCACTGCACTTAGCAGGAAACAAGCCCTAGGAGGCAGAAACCCTTATTGGGTCCATTTTGCAGGTGAGGAAACCGAAGGTAACTTCATCCAGTCCCACTGCTGCTTCACCACAGAGCTAAGAATTAAGATCAGGTAGTCACCGCTGAGAGCCCCAGCCTAACCAGGAAGGGGCAGGTAGGTGACTGGAGATATCAGGTTGGTGTATTCACTCCAGGAAGCACAGAAGTACCCAGCCCTCCCCCTTTCAGATGCAGAAAAGGTGGGTAATTCTTCAAGAGATTCCCCTCTTCCCTGTGCACAGCAGGACCTGGCTGTCTTCTATTTAACAAGGTACTTACTAGCTGTGACCTCCACACATATCCTCCACCTGCCTGCAGGCTGAGTTCATGTATAACCTGCACACCCACAAAGGGCCCTACACTTAGAAGTGCCCTTTGCTTGCTTTAATGCTCTTCCATCACCATTTTGAAATTCTAGACAACCTTTTAAGAGGGAGTCCTTTCTAGTATTTTGCACTAGGACCCACAAATTAGGAAGGTGGTTCTGTCTGTCCAGTTGGTCTCATTTCACATTTGCTGAACTGGATATTGTTTTTGTTTTTGGTTTTTTTTGGGGGGGTACCACGGACCAAACTCACGACCTTGCCTTGCCAGGCAGGCCCTTATGCCACTGAGCTATATCCCCAGCCCCTGAATTGGATATTGTGAGAAAAGAAAGATTTAGTGTAGGAAATCTGTATGGGAAAAGCTGTGTGGGAGTGGTCTCTGCAGATGATTCATGACAATGAGCCAGACAACTGAATACCTAGCAATGCGCATGCCCATGACAGCAGACAGAATGGTGCTGCTAGGACTCCACTCTAGGAACCAACCCCTTGTCCACAGGCAGGTCCTGGCCTGGCCTGTATCTGTGTGGTGAGCATACCGTCAAAGAGAAATGGACCAGGATAGGACACACTGGTTTGTTTTGCAAGGTTTTATTTAGAAATTACGTGTTATCAAAATACTCAAGAACTTTGGCACAGTAATCTCACTTTAAGAATTTAAACTAAGGAAATTCTTGCTAGAAAATAAAAAAGTATGAACCCTAATATTCACTGAGCTGTTACAAGAAGATGAGAGAAAGCCATCTAAATATTCAGAAAAATGAGCAAATATATGAGGAAGCGTCCACTTGCTAGGTGACAGCACGCTAGGATTTGGTGAATGTTCTATGTAAAGGGCTCGGCAGTAAATACTTTAGTCTCTGCAGGCCGTAGGGTTTCTGTCACAACTGCTAGCGTTGCTGTTGTAGTATGCAAGCAGCTGTAGGCAACACAAAAGTGAGTGGACATGGCTGTGTTCCAATAAAACTTTACTTACAAAAACAGGAAGTGGGCCAGGTTGGGCTGCGGAGAAGTAGTTTACCAACACCTACTCCCATCATCTGAGTGATGATTTTAAAATAACATCAGATGTTTAATGAGAAAGGACAGGATTTTTTTTAAAAAAAAAAACATGATTACAATTGTGTATAAGTCTGTGGAAATGTCTAGAAAGAAATCATACGCATGTGCAAGTAGCAGCTGGGCTGGAGAGCAAGTATTCGGGGTGGTTCGCTTTGCTTTGTTTTCAGAGGTCCTCTTAGCCGTGATATGCTTTCTCATATATAATGCTGAATATGCATAGAATAGATACAGCTATAGATGCCTTCTAATCAGCCCTCTCTACCAACCAGTGAAAGCGTTATAAAGAAGTGTAAATTACATTCACCCAATCTCCATTTGCACAATAGTCTTAACTCACGAAATCTTTAGCTCCTTTTCTTTGGAGGTTTTCTTCTTTTGGTCTAACACCAGAGAGGGGCCGGCCAACAAAATGGATCAGCATTCAGCTGAGCCTGTGACCACTTTTTGCTCATTTTTTTCTGGGGAATCTGAGCAAAGCACTAAGCCCCTGAGAATCAGCAATGGGGAAAGGAAAGAAGCAGAAGTGGCATTTTTTTAAGAAGAAAAGAACAGTGATAACTCTATATTAACATACACCCTTCCAGTTAATAATTGAACATAAGCTACCATGAATTTGTGTGCGAGACCACCTGCCTGAAGGACTCCCTTGTTTTATTGAACTATGGGGTGGTCCCCATTAGTGGATTTCACTGGGTACAGATTCAGTCAAAGCCATTATTATATTTAAATTTGTTGAGCTGGAGTTTTATAAGGGATTTATTCCCAGAGGAAATCGACTTGGTTTTGTGTATGTGTTTGTTTCAAAATACAGTATCTTGTCTCATTAAACCCCAAAGAATGAGGGATTGTAACACAACAAAGCAGGCACTGCTTTTGTTAAGCAGGCACAGCAATGTGCTGCGAATTTTCTTTTCTTCCTCTGGGATTTCATAATTGAACCTGAGATGACATAAAGAGGAGATTTCTGAATGAGACAAACTTGACAACAATAGCGCTTTTAAAAAGCATGGTTTTTCTCTTTGCTTGAAGGATATGATATTAAATAATAGATTTTCCCTCTCCTGCTTCAGTCTGTTGGTTATTACAATGAAGGAATTTCTCAAACTAGACCCCTTGTTACTGGTTGTCATGGAAATAGTTGTGCTATGTTCAAATTTGAGCATTAAAACTTTACAATAAAATCCAATAGAGAGAAAAGTGCCTGGAGAAAGGTCTGTTTAATTTTAATGTGCATGCATCAGATAATCACCTCAAAGATAAATGGATAGCATTCCCTTCATCTGCAACTGATCACAATGTCAGACAAATCTGAAAGCCCTCTTTCTTTTGTATAAATTATTGGACCTAGAAAGTTATCCCATAACAAAACTGGGACAAAGATATTCAGCCAGCTGGCAACCCTAAAAGAGAAAGCATTTAGCAAATAATAATAATAACAATAATAATAATAATAAAAGAAACATGCTTTCAGGTCTTGCTCAGTGCCTAATACTGGATTTAATTATGTTAGCTTATTTCACCTTCAAGGTAGCCGAAAGAATAGATACTAATTATTATATCTGTTTTACAGAAGAGAAAATAGGACAAGTGCATTGCTTATGATCACAACGTTACTAAATTGCTGAGCAAAGACTTGAACTCAAATCTCTAAAACTTCTTCTGTCAGTTAGTCCACTATGCTGCCTAACCAAAGGGAAATGTTCCAAATTAGGGGCAGTGAGTTCTCTTATGTATATCAAGGAAGTGCTCCCTCAGAAGGAAAGTTTATTATGTTGAGAAGGAGGAAGTAATTGTACATTGACTGCAGAATGTCAGTCGTTCTATGAGATGAAGGACCAGCAGTTTAACCAGTAGTTAAAGAGAACACAGTACTAGGGAAAACATGAAGAGTCAAAACACTCAAGAACTCCAGGATTCTATTCCCTGCTTTGATAAAACAAGGACAAAAATTAAGGCTATGTATCATAAGAACATGACCTAAAATGTGGAGGTAGCAGAAGAATCAGCTGGTAATCTGTATTTTAATACCATGGGAAAATTGTGTGTATATATTCCATCTTACACAAGTCCCTACACTCACAAATTTGTGTGTGTGTGTGCGTGTGTGTGTGTATATGTATATATACATACATATCCATATATATGTGTGTATATATGTATGTGTGTTCCACATATATATTCCATATATTATGTATGTGTGCATATGTAGTATATATTCCACTATATATGTCCCTATACAAACATGAATATAGTCACACATTGTAGTATCCAATTTATCTGCTTTAATAATGGATATGTGATAAGTATAGTAAGATATAATGTATACACATAATTCACTCCTTTCCTGTAACATTTTAAAACCTTTTAATGTTTTAAGGAAATAAAAATGTATTCTATGTTGCCATATCTACTTGCAGAGCATATTCATTTAATATTTCATCAGAAACATGTACTTTTCTATTCTAAAATTATATTCTAAAATCTATGCCTTTAGGTTTCATCTGCACTGGATTTTTTTTCTTGACCCTACATTGCATGATACCAGGATATTCCATGCTTTGAAATTTAGAAGTCTATATCATGTCAAGAAAATACTATGTACTTCAGAGCTATAAAGATCTGGGATAGAGTCTATGGTGTATTTTTGTGTAAGTCGCTTTACATTTACAAGCCTAAGGCTTTTCATCCATAAAGTGGAAATACATTTTACGCTTTCTTACAAGCATTGTTGTAAGACTAAACAGAAATACATATCAACACAGTGTAATGCTTAGTAAGTGGAAATTATTTTTATTATGCCACCTTTTTGTCAGCCACATGGTTTCCTACTGTTTCTGCTGTTTTCTACAGTAAAACCACAACTCTTAATTAGCTGAATCTGTTGTTCTGGAGACTGATAAATCAGATGTCAGCTGATAAACTATAGTAGAATCATGACCATAGTAAGAATAAATGAACTCTCAGCAAATAAAAGGCATAGTTTTCCTGAGATCAAGTTTGACTGCTTAAAATCAGACTCCTTGCTCCTGGGCTGTGTTCTGGAATCTTGAACAGGGATGATAAGCAGGGTGACTGGTGGCTGGGTTGAAAAGGATTCTAAATCTGAGTCCCGCCTCAGTGTGAAAGAGTGGTGATTTCATCAGCAATGTCTGCTTTGAGCAAAGGTCGGGGGTAGGGTGAGGCATGTGGGACATGTGCCGTACACTTGCTAAGCGTAACCTGGATTTTCAAGCTTTCCAAATCAGTTACCTGCGTACAACAGGAGTGCGTATGTGTGTGGATACAGACAGACACAGATCCATATGCATGCACTTAAATCCATGTATGTGTGTATATAGTATCTAGTTTATTGAAAAGGATGAATGCAGTATAGATTCTAACATGATACAGTTTTACATTTTACTAATTACTGTCCTCAACAGTTACATCAGAAATCTCTTTGGATATATTCTCTTACTTTCTATTAAAATCTAGTTATGTAAAAAATCATTAGTTCAGCCCCATTTGAGAGTCTAATCCCTACAGTATCACAGATCTCTGCTCTCCCTCCTGCAGTGCCGGATTGAATACTATTGTAAGGGACCTCACGGGAGATGACAAGTGAGTTTCTCTTAATTCCATTTTCCTCCTTCTTTGAAGTCTGATTCTGGATTTTTCTCTTCCCCAAGTGGACCCGCTTCTGGGTCTCTGGGAAGGGAAACGGAGGAGAGGGTGGGGGGGTCTCTGGTAGGCCACAGTGAGACACATTATTGATCTTACCCTGGCTTGGCCTGGATCCGTCTGCCACGATGGCCTCTGCACATGCAGAGTCTCCATCCAATTGTATCGCACCCCACCCCTCCTTTGCAGAAGGGTAATTGTGTCTGCCATTGTCTCTACCATAGTTTCACACTTCCAACCCCTCTCCAGGTAGAGCAGCTCTCACCGGACAGTCACCGGGGCAGCCCATGGCTGCTGTGCTGGAGCCCAGAATTTTTCTCACACACCTGCGCAGGTAGAGCGAGTGGGAATTTGGGCACTTCCTTACAAGCGCACTACACCGCTGTGGACCAGCCTGCTCTCTACGAAGATCTGTAAGGAACAGTCAGGCCATAGACTCCACGTTCACTCCTGCCCCAAAATCTAGAGGGTGCATCGGGTTCTCCACCTTGTAGGATTTCCTGCCTCCGCTCCAGCCCTCAGCGGCAGCACCAAGGAGAGCCTTTGGATTCCCAACGCAGAAGGACCTCACTTGGTAACGGGAAGCTGTGTGTCTCCCCTTCACTGGGGAACCTTCAGTCTCTAACTAAGTCTTTCGTGTCCCTTCCTTGTGTGTACAATCATCTTTTGGTTTTCAAGGGGACTCAGTTCCTGGATTCCCCCAACCCCTACCTCTCATTCTTCCAACAGCAAAACCTGCAGATGTGCTAGTCTGTTCTATAAAATGGCATATAAGTCCTCTATATAGAATGGTAGTATTTACATATAACTTCCATGCATCTGCTTGTGTATCTTAAGTCGTCTAGAGATTACTCATAACCCTTACCACAATGTAAGTACCATGGAAGTAACCACTGTATTGTATTTATGGAATAATGACGAGAAAAGGCTGTACATGTTCAACACAAATGTAATTTAAAAACATTTTTTTTTATCTGCAGTTGGTTGAACCCATGGGTGTGAACCCATGTGTATGGAAAACCTATACAGCTCTATATGGTTTATATACAGCTGTTGCGCTGTTGCTTTTGCATCTTTTGCTGGGTCTAATGTCAGCAGGTTGGGCAGTCAGAAAAAAAACCATGGACGGGCATAAAGTGGAGGGGAGCAAGAATCTGGATCAGTTTGTCACCATGCCAAGTTTCCAACTTCCAACTACCACGATGCAGAGTCTTGCGGAGGTCTTGCTGGTGTCCTCTCACGCGGCTAGCGTACATCTGACTCAGGAACTAAGTTGAATGAGAGAATCTGATAATGGGAACCAGAATCGTGAGCTGAGTTGTGCTTGTAAAATCAGCTCAACGTGCATGAGCTGCAGTAGCTCTGACCTTCTGAAAGTGTGTATTGCTGCTGCTCCCCTGTACTTTCCAGTTCACACCCAAATGTCTCCCTTGGTCACCCTCCCCTAACCTCACCGAGGAAAGGATCCCCAGGAAACAGGTTAGCTACGCTGATAAACACAAGTACACCACAAGGCCTGAGACTTAGTGTGGCTCTAGTCCCTCACTCATTCTAGTCTTCTTGTATAGACTCGGAAAGAGGTAGGAATTGGGTGGTGGGGAGTAACAGCAGATCTAACCTCAAAGTTCTGGATGTGTAGTGTGGTTTTTGAGAATCTTTTAAAAGTGGGCTCCTTCATCCTTTCTATTCCGAGCTTTAGGTCCTAGTTACCAACTCTAAGAAAGTAGGAAAAGTCCCACTTGGTGACCCTAACTGCGTAAAACTGGACTTCACATGAGCCTGCAGAAAGAAAAGGGACCAGAATTACTAAATCACTCCAGTGCAGGATTAGCTGTTTAAACTTCTCTTTTCATCACCACTTGAAAATATTCAGAAATTTAATAGCCTGTTTTAAAGTGGACACGAAAATTTTTCTAATTCAGATCTAGACCACAGATAAGAAAACCTAGACCAGAAAAATGTTAAACTATGAGAAAAGTATACAAAATAACATTCATTAGAACATTGTTTGTTTTATCTGTTTAATCTGCCCCATTTCTTACAAACATTATATACAACTATTATATCAAGTTACTTTTTAGCCTCATTCTACTATAGTATTAAGGAAATCAGGGTGTTTTCAGTGGGATATTGTTACTTAGAAAGATATGAAAATGTAATAGATATTTTATTGATTTATACACATAATATTTATTCTAAGGTTTGGATGAGAAAGGCTTATACTCAGAATATAAATGTAGATGTATAATAGTGAAACTTATGAAAAAGTTCATGAAATTAAATGAACTACATGTAAAATATTCTACAGCAAGTCCTGAGGGATTTCCTGAGTATGTTTTGCTAATAATTTATGTTCCACTCACCCATATCTATCCATCACCAGAAAGTATTTGAATGGTTGAGTTTCTAGATTTAACCCAATCCTATGCATAATTCAAGATAAATAAGCTATGAACTATGTATGATTTATATTACACTTTGAGTAAAGCTGTATAAATATTTTCTCTAAGTACTAAGAATTTTCAAATCATAGAGAATTTAAATTTAGGGACTGATTATTCAAAGTAGATGTCCCATACACAAACATATGTTTAGAAAAAGGTATTGGAGAATATGCTCCCACTTCACAACCATTTTTTTAAATTTATTTTTTAATTAAGTTTATTGGTACATTTTAGGTATAAATAATGATCACATTCACTATAGAGAATTTGCACCTGAACATGATATAGCTTTGTTCTTTTTATTCCACATTCCCCACCCCTCCCCTGAACCCCTCATCCCCTACCTATTTACACAAGCTTTGTTTCCATTTTTTCCCTTTTTATCATTTTTCCCTTCCTTCTTTTCCCCCTGCCATAGCTCACCTTCTCTTTTGAACATTTTCTTCCTATTTCATGATATCTATTATACATTTTGGTTCTTATTTACACTGTTCTCTTCTTACACCAGAGAAACAATGTGATATTTACACACGTGTCTGATTCATTTCGCTTGAGAGTATGGCCTCAAGGTGCATCTGTTTAGCTAGAAATGTCTCAAGCTTATCTTTCCTTATGCAGAGTAACACTCCTTTGTGTAAAAAAACACATCTCTATCCGTTCCTCAGGTGATGGGCATCTGGGTGGGTCCCAAGATGTAGCTATGACAAACTGCCGCTGTAGACGTGGATGTGCGATATCACTGTGATGTCACAGCAGCTCTTTCTGAGGAGGTGACAAGGAACACAAAAGGCAGGAAAACTGAAGGAAGCTTCTACCTGCAGTTTTTACAGTGAATATAAGCTGTTTTTATGTATGGAAACAAAATCTTAATTAAAACAATTAAGTTAAATTTGAAAGTTAATTTAACATAGATTTTAATTATGAAAGTCCTGGATGATGAATAAAAATCAGTCTAAACATACACAATACTGCTGCATATTAGTCAGAATAATAAACATTTTTTTGGCATGGAAAGCCATCTATCATATTTTTAAGTATAAAAATAATAGTATTAAAAGGAATGTTTTAGGAAGTCACAATTTTGTAAAATAGTTATCTATCTGTCTATCCTCTACCTTTATCTCCAGCTCTGTGTGAATCATCTGTCAAGGATGTGTATATGAATCTGTGCGTATGTGTGGAGGAATTACCACAGGAAAACCCAAACATTAAAACGTCGGGACGGTGCTCTCTAGGTAGCGATTATAGATGATCCTATGCTTCGGCTTCTCCCTTTTCTTCTCCTCCTCCCCATCTCCCTCTTCATTTTCTACTCTTCCCCTATTTTCTCTTCTCCATTCTCATTTGCCTATACAGTATTTTCTTAAATATGTATTACTTTTGTAGCTTAAAATTTATAAACATAAAATGTAGATGGTGGATAGTAGTAACAATGACAGAGTTGTGAGAACCTACTGTGTGCCAGCACTTTACTTACACCATCTCACTCCATCCTTCCTACCTGCTGGGTGAGGCAGAGGTGTGCTCTAGGTAGGATCTCAAATGCCCCCAAAGGTCCATGTGTTAACTGCTTGGTCCCTGGCGTGGTGCTGTTGTGAAATGGGGGAAACTTTGGAGTTCAGGTTTAGTGAGAGATACTTGCATAATTGGGGGTTGTCTTTTAAGGAAATTGCAGGGTCCTGGCCTTTTACATTTTCTTTCTGCTTCCTACTTTGTGAGATAAGGGGTCTAGTTCCTCTGTGGACTCCTGCTATAATGTGCTGCCTTCCCACAGGCCCAAAATGATAGGGCCAACTGATCATGGTCTGTAACCTCCAACTGACTGAGGACTGTAACCTGCAAATAAACCTTTCCTCCTTACAAGGTAATTCTTTCAGGTATTTTGTTATAGTGATGAAAAGCTGACCAACACAGTATTCTTATTACCATTTTAAATATGAGAAAAATCTCACAAAAAGGTATTACTTGCTCAAGTTCTTACATTAAAAAGAAACATACTTTTGAGACTTTATATTCACATAAATGCATGTATACATATTCATATATATTATATATGCATATATACATATCCAAATATAAGACTAGTACATTAAAAATGAATATCTTCACATTGAATAAGTAACCATCATTATACAAATAACAGAACAATTTTATTAAATTATATCATAAATTGGAAGGTAAGTGTAGATAAATTTATATTTGTGTCAATTTGTTCTTAAAACTAATCAGTGAATTGTGCTTATTTTTCCTTCTTTATATATTAAAGTTTTTATAAGGACTTGTAGGAAGGGGACACACACATGTTCACATGTGCTACTAATCCAATTGCTTATAATCCAAATAGACACACAACCCCAGGAGAATGGCTTCTGGATTCTTTTGCTGTGCCATATTTCTCATGTGGCAAAGGCCTTAGTTACAGGAGGTGAGGCAACCTGGTTCATACAGAATTATACCACAATATGAAAGAAGTTTCCAAGCACACAGGTTCAGCATCATCTCTCATATAGATGATTCTGTCCATCAATCCCCCCATGCTGCCTTCCTTAGTCTGCTTTCCACCCCACTTTACAAACTTCAGCTGACGTCATTCCATGCCTACACTACTCCTAATAGCCATTTACTTATTTTACAACTGGTATTATAATTGTATTGTTATTAGCGTAAGAAGCTACTGGTTTACCCTGCACCAGAATTACCTCCTATCACCCTTGCAGGAGCTGGGGGCAAAGCAGCTTGAGCTCTGCTCCTCAGCCTTAGCTAACTTGCTCCACTGGCTGAGTTCCAACCGTGCTGTAGTCTTACCTCACTACAGTGATGCCACAGCAGAAACAGTCTACATTCTCATGTCACCAGTTTCTCCCAAGTGTCTCCCATAAATCCCAGTTCCATTTATTCTGTGTCTACCACCTGAAACTGAAACATTCTTTCTTCACGAGTGTTGCTACATATAAGCTATATTTTTCTGCCAATATCACCCTATGCTTTTTCCAACTACTGTTTATGTCTTTCTAATAGTCTTTCTATATCCCTAAAAGAAAGTACATTTTTCCTTCTCTCTACCACCCATCAAATCTCTTTCCACTATAAAGCACAAAGATGAGAGCAATTATGTCCTCAGTACACGATAGGCATTTTAAGGCATAAGATGGACACTTATTTAACTTGTGTAATAACCCTTGGAGGTAAGTATGTCACTAGCCACAATTTATAGATGGTGGGGCTGAAGCACAGAATGACTGAGTGCACAGAACTGAGTGATAGAGGCAAGATTGAAGCCATGTCCACCTGGGAACAGGGGCCATATGCTCCTTCTCACAGTTCCTCTTCCCGAAGTCAGTGTGTGCAGTCCCCATCCACGTACTGTCTCTCACACAAAGGAATCATCACATCTTAGTTTTATTCTCAGAGAAGAGATCTCTGCTGCTTCTCTCTCATAAGTCTATTTTGAATCTTTCATTTAAACTTGATGATATGAAAATGTGAGTTGACTGTTACTGAAAACAAAAACTGTCAAACAAACAAACAAACCCACCCAGTTCCTTGTTATTACCTTGCTATTGTCTTGGTATCTTAGTTACTTTTCTTATTGCTGAGACAAAATGCCCACACCCACAAGTTAAGGGAGGAAAGGTTTATTTAGCTCACAGTTTGTAGAGGTTTCAGTCCCTCACTGGCTGGTTCCAAGGCAGGGTGGCCTGGCAGAGAGGAATTTCAGAGAAGAAAGAGTTCGTGGTGGGTGGACTGTAGTAAAGCAACAAGGAGCCTTGGCAACCTTTCTCTGTCCCTTCTATACTAGATCTAGGCTACTGGGATTAGGGTGGTGTCAGACCCATCATCAGACTGACTCAGTAATCACATACCCTTTGTCCCAACATCACACACTCTAGATTCAGCCACCTCTGAAAAAGCCTCACCTATGACCCCAGGAGTCTTGGGGGCTGGGGGACACCTAGACACAAGCCATGACACTTGCCTCAAATTGCAAGTGTTCCTTTGAACAATTATCTATTTTTTAATAAGGATGATCCCATTACAGATTGGAAAGGGATAAAAAGCATATGTTAAAATACCTACTATGTGCAATGCATTATTCTAGCCTTGTTCACTTGCATTAACTTATTTCATTCATGAAGATGAATCAGGACAGGTGAAGCCAAGGAGAGGGTAGAGATCTGGAGCCAATGGTAGGAATAAAAGGGAAAAAGAAAATTAAATTTAAATGGTAACCAGAGCTACCATTACTAACGTAAGAGAAAATGACACTGTCCATCTGGTGCCATTTAGATGTTGAGAGGTCTGAAAAATCTACTCATTCATTTATAAATGATATAACAGCCTGACTCTTAAATCCTATCTAGTATGTATTTTCACAATAGATTTGGGTGAGGACTTAAGAGCAAAATACATGGTCCAAAGTTTTAACATGATCCATTTGATCTGATATCGAAGTGGTGCAACAGAATATAGTTAATAAGGTCAATACACAAAGGGTAGCCTTTCCATCCTTGCTGTTAAAGAACATTTGATGTAACCCACTCTGTATTTCCATGGAAACACAAAGGGGACTCCGCAGTGAAGTGAACAGGAGGTAATTGAGAAAAGGAAGAGAATTAGCAGCCTTGGTTACTGTTAATAATCATGTGGGCAGCATTTACCTCTTTGGAAACTGCGCAGTCTTTGTAGCTGTCATTCATTGGTGACTTCAGATTTCACTTGGTTTGGGAACCAAAGGGTTGGCTTCATTTCATTTGCATTCAGAAAGACTCACACCTACCACCACCACCAATCCCAAGACATGTCAAAGTACCTTTTCTCTGATCTTGATAAATTTCACTCACATGTTGGAGAAAATGCACAATCTGTTTAGCCTTAAGGTACTATTTTTTTTTAATTTATTCACTTTTTGACTTTTTGTGCTTTTGCTGAGGTTTATAGAAGAGTTAGCCAAATGCCCAGAGAAGCAGCTGTTCCTCAAAAACAAACCGGAAAGGAAAACAACACCATCTCCCCCACTAGAGAAAGGCAAATGGTTCAAAAAGTGGTGTCTTTAACAATTGTATACCATTAAATTTAGGAATATATTTTTGAATGCGTGAAAACCCTAAGGACACCCTAGAGCAATGGAGCTTATATACTATATGTAAAGGAACATGATACTGAAGAAAAAATAGAAAGAGACAGAACTGAAGAATCTAGCCTTTAATTAGCTGCATTTCCACGGAAACGCTTTCCCAACTCCCCAGTTGTCTCTGTAAATTAATTTAGAGTTGCTTGGCTTAGGCTCCAGGCAGACAGAGTAGAATCACAGTCCTTCAAAGAGGTGTGAGTCTCTCTCATTTATCACCCTGGGGTGCTTGTTTCAAGGCTGAGCGGGAGGACTACTTAAAAGAAAACAAATCTAAACAAAACGGGACTGTGTTGTCTGGATTTGGTTGCAAATCCTGAGAATGAGTGGAAGAACATTCCAGACACGGACCTGGAAAGCGATTTGCGAGAGATCTCAGAAAAGGCTTAGAAGAAATAAACAATCGCTGGACTAATGTCTACAAATGTACACAGGCATAGAAGCAGTAGGACTGGCATAGAAATGTGAACTTGATTGGAACCCATGCTTGGCACAGGAATTGGTTTCCCAGCTCTGTCCTTCAGCAAGTCGGCTGCGACTAAATTTTCAGCAAGGCTGCCAAGGCTGACAGCCTCTCCTCATTCACTGGTTCCATCGAGCCCTGAAAATATTGAAGCTCTCTATGGGGCTAAGATGTGATTATGTGATCAGAATTTGTGGATTCTCTGATAAGGAAAGATTTGGGGCTTCTGAATTTTAAAAAAGAAGGAAAACACATTTTCATGTATCTATGTATGTATGTTTCCAGCTCTAAGAAGAGCAGGTCGCTGATTTCATTCACTATAAATAAAGGAGGAAGAGGTTTTAAAGCCAAGCAGAGGTCGAGTACTGAAACATGAAGCATCAGTGCCCAAAGAAATTTTAGACTAGTGTTTTCGAGTGTGTTTCAATCTCTGGACATCTGTTGACTGACTGAGAAACACCTGAGGGGCAAAGGAAACCCTTTAATTCAGCCATCTGGTCATCTTCTTACCAGGCATCTGTTCCGCACTCCCTTCCCTAGACCACCAGGCCAGCAGCACTCACGCTTTTTGATCTTAGCCTTACAATACTTTACTGCGCAACCCAGGATCATCGCAACACTTGTATAGATGTTATGAAATAAGTGTTGGTGAAAAAAGCTTAACCAAAGTACACTTCAGTACTTTCTATTGTATCCTGTTTCATTATCTTTAATGCTTGTCATGACTCACTAAATTAATTTTATGTCTCTCTAATGAATTGTGTCCTGCTGTTTGAAAACACTGAACTAGAATGTATTAACCTTAAGGGCAGAAATTCTAATCAGGCTCTATCCCAGTCCCTAACACTTGGTCATTCAATAAACATTTGCTGAAAAAATGAACAGTAGATGAATAAATGAGTAAGTTAAAGCGAATAGTCTATATTCAGTATATAAAATAAGAATATTGGCCAACCTAAATAATTTAATTTAGAAACCAACCATTAACGATTTTAGATAATCAGGTGAACATTATTACCTGCTCCTTGGTAATAATAATAATAATGATAACTACAATAATAGCAATAATAATGGCCCACACTTACTTATCAGCTACCAGGTACCACTTATTTCTGTGCTAGGAGAGGAGCTACGAAGATGATGTTGCCTATTCCATTCTTGAAACTCTCTGCTATAACACTTCTCTCATGCGCCTTCCAATAACCTGGAATAACCAAATGATCTGCAATTCTAATTCCAGGTATAAACATAGCTTTTGACTAGAATAGAAAAGTGGAAATGACATTTATAAGATAGGTACTTAGTGAAGAGAGAGGAGGGGAGACAGGAAAGCAATAGAAAGTGCATCACAGCTATTTAAGAATTACTCAGGGCCACTTGTCCCTAATGAAAGACGCTCGGCCCTTTTGTGGAAACCTTGCCATGACAGCGAGAGAATAGAATGTATTGATAAAGAACTTATTTTCTGGTTAGAAATGTTTTGAAATCCTCACCTGCTACTTCCTTACTGGGTAGCACTGAACAAGTTGCATGTTATTTCTTCGTTTAGTAATAAAAATAGAGATCATTTATGATCATATTTCATCAGGCTATTTTATGGCATAAGTTACAGATACAACTGCCTATAGGAGCCTGGTGATAAATGGGTAGAAATGTAGGGAGCAGGGTAGACTAAAAAATCTGAGCACCGGTTCCATGTTAAAAGCACATTTTCAACCTAGAGACCAGATTTTTCTTAAATGCCACTAGTTTTCAACTGAATAAGACAGTGACCATAAAATGCTTCTCCCAGTGCCTAGGACATAGCAACTACTCCATAAATAAGAGCTATTATTAGCTGTTATTTTATCACATTTTTTAAATCTATGGAACTATTTGCAGATTTTCTTTAACAGAGGAAGTCAATGGGCTCAGAATTACTCCTCTGCATGCCTCGGTTAATGGTGTCGTTAAAAATAAAGGGGCTTGGGTCAATCAGCAGTATAGTAAGTAGAAAAACCTGCAGATGAGAGAATGTGAGTGCGCGCATGCTTGGTGAACCAGAAACATTCCCGGATGCAGGAAATCTGTGGGCCCTGGGCCCACACTTCGTAGAATCCTATACCATTGCAACCGTGTGGAGCCAGGAAGTTGCTTAAGGAAACAGAAAAACGCATTCAAACTTGTGTTAAACCCCACCTGCCTCTCCCACTTGAGGCAAAGTGATGGAAGTCTTGGAGGCGGGCAGTCCTGAGCACAGTCTTCCTTTCCTCCTCTTACCTCCGCGTGGCGACTCTGACTCGTCTGCATTTCGAGGGTCTCCTCTGTTACTGATGCTGATGTGTTAGCGTGAGTGGTCCAGCCAGTGTAAGAGAGGCTGAACACTTTTGACCTTCCTTCTTTTCCATTTCCCCTAAACAGCTTTAAATCATTGTCTTATTCTTGTTGTACAAATATCTCCCTGACGTCCACCTGTCTGAAAACGGGGATGGGACTGTGCCCGAGGTCTCATTTGTCCTGCTTGTGCCTCACCCCGCACTGCGCTCACTGATTAGCTCCCATGAGCTCCAGAAGACCCAAATGGCTCCGCACCCTCCCTCCCGTCTCCGAGTTTCACAGACATGTGCGTCCTGCCGTGCTTCCGCCCCACCCACAGAGCCAGTCACACTCACTCAAGGCTCCCCAAAGGGCAGTAAAATGTTCTGTCAGCCTCAAGCCCCCCGGCAGCATCTCTTGAGTACACGGCTCACCGCCCATCCTTCTCCTTTGATTCCAAGCTTTGTAAATCTTTTACCATCTGTTGTCAAAAGCCTGGAAGATCCCCCAAGCCTTCTCCGGTCACACTCGTTCTCTTTAAACACCCTGGCAGCACTTCCAAGTGAGAAAAGGCCCTAAAGTAAAATACACCCGTGTTTAGTCTCTAAGGTCATTTCCTGGCTTTGTCCTGCAGTTTCTGTTTCCTCTAACTAATCACCAAGCGACAGTCCTGGATTTATGGTGGAGGCTACTTGAAAGTCTGAACGAGCCTCTCAGGCCAGACTACCCTCCTTCCATCATTCCCGCGCCCACCTCCCTACAATTTATCACTTCGTGTGATTTAGTACCGACTTGAGATGCAACTGTAGCAGGAGCCAGATCTTTGTCATCAAAGCAAAGGGGCCAAACAGCGCCGTGGTAATGGCAGAGCCTGCGTGGCAACACCTGTTCAAGAGACTGAGGGGCCCCTGTCCGAGGCAGTCGCTGGCAGTGGAGGTCTGCGTGCACCTTGGCACATTCATCGTGAATTTGCAGCTGTTCGTAGGTGCCTTTCACAATGATACCTCACATGCTTCCAAGAACTTATATAGACAAGCGAGTTGCTTGATTTCGTTTACTTTTCACAACAAACATGAAGTAAGAACTGTTTTTAAATAATTTTCTAGAAGCCATAGCTCAGGACTGTAACCCAAGCCTGTGTGCTCTGTGATCTTCTCCTAGCCTTGGTTGAGCGGTGCCATACCTGACCTGCAAAGCTGATCCTGTAATGTTGAGTAGTACTTGATCTCAAGGAAAAATAATAGTGAACAAATTTACGGAGCACTTAGGAAATTTAAGGCAATTTTTCAGATACATTTAGTCCCGCAACAACCCTTGAAATCATTTTACTTGTGAATTCTATTTTATAATTATGGAAATGTGATTCTCTGACAAAACATGAATTTGAACCCAAGCAATATGACTTTTAGCCCTGCTGTTAGCTAAATGGCTGGAATATTGGTATGTGTGTGGCAGGGGACAAGGTGGAACACAGTTACATGACAGCATGGCAGCCTGGTGGTGGAGCTACTCAGAGGAAGCTGCAAGTGCGGACGAGGGACTTGTACTAGACTTGAGGGCCTTTGCACAGCCTCACAGAGGAGGTGATTCTGGACATGAACGTGGATGGGGTAGAAAATTCACCGCATTGTTAAATGGATGCTATCAAAGAGGGCAATGTAGACTCTGGGAATAGCATGTGAGCAAGCAGGGCAGGACTGATCCCCAGCTCTGGTTCTGTAAGGCTGGAGGGGAGGGACACGGGGTGAAGACACACAGAGTGGTGCAGAGGGTGGATATGAGGAGGCTTCTGAAGTGTTCTACCGCATGGAAACTCATTCTGAAAGCTGCTGGGAGCTGCGCAGGGTTTCCAGGAGAGGAGCCGTACAATCACATGTGTGTCTGTGATAAGCCATTCTCTAAGAGGGGGACTGAAGGCGGAGTCATGTCTGCAGGCTGCGGGGAGTGGGGCAGGGGAGAGTTGTTGCAGTGACAACGCTCCTTTTAAACACTCCAGAAGGTCAGAGTACAGTTGCTTACATGGGAGTCTCCAAGCGCCAGGCAAGGGGGAGTGACCACCTCGCTGTGTCCTCAGGGGGAGCCAGTCGTCGGACCCCAGCACCTTCCCCAGGCCCCGTGATCTTTGGCAGTTACGCCCATACCTCCTGGAAAAAGCCTACCCTTTCCAGCCATGCCTTCCCTTGTGCCGAATGCTTCCTCCACGGCTGATGGCACCGGTTATGGAGCTCTCAGTGTGTGCCTGGAGCCACTGGAAGAGCCTGTAAAAGTCAACCCATTTACCTTGTATAAGGTAGGTAAAAGGTGAGTATTACAGTTACAGTTTTCTGTAGGTAAGAAAACTACACTAGTTGTTATCAAGTAAAATGAGCCCTTTTAGGAAACAACTGGAGGAGAGGGAAGGGGAAAACAGACCTATTGTGTCTTGGTGCGAGGTGTCATGTGGCTGAGCGGTGACTTCACCCAGTTGTCACCCAACCTGCACTTCCTACCAGAGGAAACCCTTTCTCTGAGCAAGTTGTTCTCAGACAGCTCCATTATTTCTTGGCCTCTGCACAAGCATCATGTATGCTGAGAGAATGTCATTCTTTCTTCAGTATAAAACATAAAAGGATCAAAGACATAAATCTTGTTAAAAATACACACACATCGTATATATGCATATGCTAATATTACAAGCAGAAAATACTCTTGTTTATTGAAATGTTAAGAATGTGCTAAATTTTTTGAAAATAAAGAATAATCACTAAAAAATGGATTATAGATAAGCTTAAATGAACGCGCAAAAATTTAAGGAAAGATTTACTTATTTTAAGTGAAAAGATCACTAGAAATGATAAGAATGTCTATCACGGCATTGTTTGAGGATTCACTGAGATTAGCTATGCAAAGAGCCTCCACAGCCAGACCAGAGAGTGAGAGATACAGTAGCTCCACTCCAGGGCCTCCCAGGGAGAGCGTGCCCACCTTTACACCAGCCTCCAGTTTGAGATTTTAGCCAGACAACCTAGGATTCGGGCACAAGTCACCTCTTGTTGCTCTAGGGCCTGCAGTGTGTTGGTAGATATTTAACAACCAATACCTGGTAAAGAAAGGAGAGAGGGCAGGGAGGAAAGAGAGAAGAGAGGAGAGGAGAGGAGAGGAGAGGAGAGGAGAGGAGAGGGGATGAGGAAGAAAAGCTTGATTTGTATTGTGTACCAATTTCCACTGTTAATTCCCATGATGACTGATTTCAGGATAGCAATGCGCGGTCACAGAACAAAGCAGAGCTGGGGAGGGATGTGCGCATTGCACCCCGTGAGCTGGTGGAGGCTGTTTCCGGAGCAGAGGGGCTCCAGGGGACTCTGGCAGTGCGTCTAGTCCGATGGGCCCTGCCTGCTCCCGTGGCCTGACCTTTGACATGAACACCTGAGTCACCCTGGACCATTTTAATTGATGAATGCTCTGAGTGGAGGTTTGGAGATGCTCTTGTCTCTTTCAAATGGGAGTTGCTTTTATCTAAATAGCCTCATACTCCCGTTACAATGATTTCAAATTTCTTCACTGTTTAATTAACAGAGAAGGAGCACTCATTTGTATATTTGGCCCTGAGCAATTAAACCACCAGCAAAATTTGCAGGGAAAGGAAGGATGATTATTTAATTAGAGGTTAACTAATGAATTATTAATTATTGCACTGAGTTAGTGTTCATTAATTAGTTTATAAAGTGTAATAATTACATCTCTTGTGTTTTAATATGGAACTGTGTTTTGTAATTATCTGCTAAGTCAATTATGTAACCATTAGCATTTTGCCCAAGGGTCATGTTACCACTGGTTTTCACTCTCCGCACACTGCGGAGGACAGAAAATACGGTGACAATGCTTCTTACACATATTAGTCCCTTTTTACAGTAAGTGTAGACAACTTGGGTGCTGCGTGCTCAGCTCTTCAGCATGTGTGTACATGGGGACAGTGCATCATTTGCTGTAGAGAGAACTCAGTCCTTAGGGAGAATCTCTAGCCATGAGTGAGGCAGTGGTAGGAGCCGGTTCTTCTAAGAAACACAAACACCAGCAAAGAACAGAGGCGGAAGAGTGAGGCAGGGTAGGAACAGGTGCGAAGGTGCTAACATATAGACTGCGTGACAGTGGCTTCCAGTTCAAGCGAACTCCACCGTCCTCATGCCCAGCAACTGACCCAAAACTGAAAAGTGACAACAGGCAATTTTAATATCTTTCTTACACAGCTGATGCTCTTTCCTTTTAAGGGGCTAGTGACTCCTTTGAAAATTTGATGAAAGATACTCTCTTAATATGTACACACATGTCTTACTTACTGTTCTCTCATTGCTGAGACAAAACACCCAACACCAAAAATTAAAGGAGAAAAGGTTTATTTAGCTCACAGTCTGTAGAGGTTTCAGTCGATAACTGGCTGGCTCCAAGGCAGGGTGGCATGGCAGAGGGGCAGCCATTCATGGCAGTGGTGTGGGAGTGGGGGACAGCAAAGGCAACAAGCAAGGAGAGAGAAAACTTTCTGTCCCTTGTATTGTATGCAGGTTACCTGCCCTTGGGCAGGTGTAGAACTCATACCCTTAACCACAGCAGTGGATCATGAACCAATCACAAACTCTAGATTTAAACACCTCCGAAAAGCCTGCTCCCGTGACTGCAAGAGTTTTTGGGGCACGGGGGTGGGGGGGGACATCCAGCACAAACTATAACAACACAACACTTGCCAAAAAGGGAGAATGCAATTTCAGAGTTCATGAACCCACTGATGTCCATTTATGAACCCACAGATTTAGATTTCCTGTTTGGAAATCTGCATTTTAAAAAGCACTTAAGGGAGTTTTTATATACGGGAGAAACATGATTCTGTGGCTTTCTAGGTTACACTAAAGTGAAAAGAATAAGAAGATCAGGCTCAGATAGACCCAGTTCACAAACTAGCTTCTCCACTCTGGCCGGGTGTGCCATGTAATTGTTCTGAGCCTCAACTCTTTATCTTTGAAACAGAAATAATACCTAACTTGTAGAGTTACTAAGAAAATCAAATTAAAAACTGACTGGGAAAATGTGATTATAAGAAGTGTTTTGCAACTTCCCTTTCAATTTGTAGTAGATGAGGTAGAGAGCTGGTAGAAGTAATTTGTAACAATTGGAAGAATTCTCATTTCAGAATCAGTGAAAAATGGAAGAAGTGCTTGATTGTTAGCATTTGTTGGCGGATCTGCACATCGTCATAGCCTTATCTAGTAAATTATGAGTATTCAGGCCAAGAAGGAAGACATCAGTCTAAAAAAATTATTAGGTATTAGGGAAACCTTACTATTGGAAGTATTTTTCTAAACTGGAACAGTGAGGACAAAATTAATCAAAAAGAGAAAGTTACAGACATAGAGAAGTTTTGCCAAAGGTCTAAACAGAATTTAAAGCACCTCTAAAGCACTTTCAGCTCTATACTGGCTGCCCCCCATGCCTGGCATTTAATATGACCCTTTCCTTACAAAATAGTTAATTTTTTTCCTTTACCATAAAGATATTCTTTGAGTTTTGTAATAGAAGTTGATGTAAGAATATGACATTTTATCTATACAAATTCTCTTTGTGGATTATATCTCAGATGAAATAAAAGATTCCTGCATTGATTTTGTTGTTTTTAAGATATTGCATTTGCCTTAAAAAAAAGAAGGTATTCATTTGCCTTCACTACATTCTTTAAGATATTTTAGAAATAGGCTCATCTACTGGGAAACTGTACTATAACCACTGTGGTCTTTTAAAATTCAAGAACCAGTAGATACTATCTAAAATATAACTAGCCCTGATCATATAATTGTCCATGAATGCTCAATAGAGAAAAAAACCTCTATTTTAAAGGAACTTGCATTACAAAATTATATTGGTGAACATGGTTGTTTGAAATCCAAATCTCTTCTCCAGTGTAAGAATGTTATATAGTGTGACAGTTCTGTTCTTTAAAAAAATTCATTTGACTAGTTGTATAGTGCAGAAGTGCTGCATAATTAAATGGGAAAGCATACTAGTAAAAAAGTATTTTCCTATCTCTAGAAGGTGAGGACAAAAGTAAAAGCAATAAATATACTGGCATACTGAAGACAGGCTTGAGCCCTCTTCTGACTTTTACTGACTTTGAGGAAATCATGTGGCTTTCTGAACATCTATAACGTAATCCCAGCACTCGGGAGCCTGAGGCAGGAGGATCACTGAGAGTTCGAGGCCAGCCTGGGCTACAAAGTGAGTTCAAGCCCAGCCTGGACTGCACAGTGAAACCCTGACTCAAAAAGCCAAAAAATAAAATAAAATAAAATAAAATATAATGCCTAAATATGCAAACCTTCTAGTTTTGTGCCTGGAGTGAAGTAAATTCTAAATAAATTGTTTAAATTAAATGTGATGATTAGACAATATTTGTAAATCACTTAAGATGCCTATTGTACAGTAAGTACTCAATAAATATTAGCTATTGTAACCAGTACTGTTCGCTTTGAATTTTTGAAAACATAATGGAGATGTACAGATTTGCTAAGAACATGTTAGTTCCTGGGGAAGTGCAGATTGCAGTGAAAAATAAAGCTGCAGGAGGAAACCTAGAGACTGTGAAAGGGACATCTTTCTACACTTTGGAAAGGTTAGAGATTGGTGATGTTGAGTTTTTACTTCACCCAATTTTATGTCAAAATATCTGCCTTTTTCACGCGGAAAAAAGTTATCAATATCAGAATAATTGTTCCTTATAAATACGGCTAAGACTAGAATTTGTCTCAGACGGAAATGAAGAAGGAAAATGGAAGGCAATGGAAGACTCATTGAGTCACTGAAAAAGAGAAGAGGAAGAGAGAAAAGCGTGAGCAGAGACATCTAAGAAGTGATTCTCTGATCAAAAGGTTTGAAAAACAAGAGAAATAGATTCAAACAGCTCTGCACACAGCCTCCAGATGGCAACAACGTTTCTGGTTAAACTCTGGGGCAAGAGTGAGTAAAGTGTAAGGCATGGTCCCGTACAGACAAGACAGGTGCTTGTGATTTGCAAATATCTAACAGTGGTTCTCAACTGCAGAGCAATTGTGCCCCCTCCGCCAGTGTCTGGCAATATCTGGACACATTTTTGATTGCCTTGACTTCTTGACTCTGGGAAGAAAGAAGGAGGTGCAAAGAATGTGGTATGTCACTGGCCCCTAACGGGTAGGCTGCTGGGAAACATCTTACCGTGAAAAGCACAGCCCTACAAAACATAATTATTCAGCCTCAAATGTCAGAAGTTTGCAGGTTTAGACGCCTTGACCAAGTGCAATGTCAAAGATTACCATTAGGATTATAACCACAACATTATCACTCTGGAAGGCCAGGTTTGAAAACAGCAGAACTTGGAAAAGTTCAGAGAAAATGTGATAATTCTTCAGTGTCTGACAATGAAAATTTGGATCCTTCAGGACTTCAGCCCTTTAGGTTCATCTTAATTCTGATGTATAGCAAAAAGTTTTAAAACTCAGTCCTCTGAACATACTCCTGTGTAATTAGAGGCGCTGGTTTCGGAGCTGGGCTTCCTGCACCTTAATTCCATCTTGCTCTGTACTGGTGATGTAAGCTTGCACAAGTTCCCCGAACTCTAAGCTTCACTTTCTTCGTGTGTCAGGTGTAAAGAACACGACGTCAGCCTTTACGGGAGAGGAGGGAGGAACGCACTCATCAAACAGAAGGCTGGACACAATGCCTAGTATTACTTAAGTGTCCTCTGCGCTTTGCAGTTCTCCTTTACGTCCTTACAGTTGATTTCTCTCCAGTCCTCTGGGTCTTTGTGCCAAAAACTCCAGTAAGGACTTCGACTCTTTCTTGGTTACTTCTAAGACAAGAATTATGCCACAGACAATGTGGAACGATCAAGACAAGAAGCTAATCTGTCAGTGCTGTACTCTTTGCATGTGGCTTTATGAATAAGACTCCAAACATATTGCAGAAATGCTGCCCTGAGGCATGTTTACTCAAGGTGCTTCTCTTTTCTTGCCCTCTACGATCCTTTCTTGGAAGAGTCCATAAAAGCACCAAGAAAGAGAAAAGGCTTTTCCTCCCAAGATAAAATCAGGAAATAAACTAACCCCACCAGTCTCCTCATTTGCATTTTAAAAGTCCTACTTTCACAAATAGTATGCAAAAAATACATCATTAGATTACAAGCCTGATACTATAATGTGTGGGTAATAGAAGGAGCAAAACCACACGGAGACAGAAGATAGTTTCTGCTGCAAAGGAGGCAGGATAGAGAAGTCAAGAATGATACTAGAAAGAAAGAGTCACACTGACTTTTTAAAAAACTTACATAAACATTTTTTAAAAAACAGACTCAAACTGTGTTTTTTTTTTAAGGAAGAAAAATGGATGGGTCTTAAATGGAAATGGAAATGAACATAATACAAAATGTCACAGAAATAATGGGCTAAGAGAGAACAGATGTTAAAACTTAAATTAAAAAGGTGTGGGTGCGGGAGGAAAAGAAAGCAATGGGAAAATACAGACAGAAGGGGAAAGCAGGCAGTGTGGTGTGGAAGGAAGACCAGTCTGGCCCTGTGTCTGAGCTCTGCTGTGTCTATTCTACAACCTTGACAAAATCTTGAACTCTCCTGGCCCTCAGATGATCCCAGGGAGGGCGGGGATAGTGTGTTCTGCCGTGATGCAGATGCCCCGGGCGCGCCTAGCTGACTGCAGGGTTGCCGGGCAGATCAGGAGGGACTGGACCCTGCAGTGGCGTGGTCTCTGCGGTGGGGCAGCCGGGGGTAAGCTCAAGTGAGAGGGTGGGGAAGAAGCACACCCCAGGGCAGACGAAAGCACAGAGGGTGCACAACAGTGGTGGGTACTAGGGCTCAGAAGCTGAGGCAGAGGTCTTCCCACAGATAGCCCATCTACAGTGAGACGGGCAGGAAAGCCGGAAGTGGGCACCGTGAAAATTGGCAGTGAGGCCCTAGTCCCTGAGTGTGGGTTTGGGGATGTGTCTCAAGTCCCAAGGGTATCTAACTGGCAGGTCAATTTGGAGCTCAGTGCTGGAGACTTGGAGGGAGGAATGTAGGGAAGAAAATGGGGATCCATTCGTAAGAAATGCAGAATCTTGTAGGTGCCAAGTCAAAGAAGTGAGGATGAAAGATGGCTTCTCTCCATGAAGAGAGATGCAGGGCAGCAAGTGTAGGGAAGAAATAGCAAGGATGGAGACCAGACAGGGATGCTAACAAAGTTCTCTCAGCCCTAGCCCTCATTCACCTGGTTAAATGTTGGGTTCTAAAGGTATGCTAACGTTTGGTCAAGCCTCATCTTCTCCACTTCGCAGGTCCATGACATCAGTAAGTAGTTTAACACGCCTAACTTTGAATTGTAAAATAAGATCGGGGGTGTCTACTAAGGCTGCTCGCTGTAAGTTATGTAAATATGTGCTTGGCACAATCCCAAGCACAAAGTGTGTACTCAGTAAGTGGAAGCTATCCTCATGCATTCATTCATTCCTTCATTCAAACCTATCTGTGGACCATCTTGTGAGTCTACGTCAAGAGAGAAGGAACAATTTTTTATTGCTATTGTAAAGAAACCTTGGTGCTCAGAACAACAGAAACAGGTACATGGGAAAAGTCTGAGGGATGCTTTGCTCTGAGGAGTGTAGGCAGCCGGAGAAACTCATGTTATTGTACACAGTGCAGAATGATTCCAGCTCTAGGGTGGGGAAGAGGGCTGGTTAAGGTGGAAGGAGGAATCCAGTGGTGATCGTGCTGTCACTAGGACGTCTGCATGTACAGTAGGAAGCCGGAGGGCCTGGCCAGCTCTATCCCAATGTGCGTCAACCAGTTCTTTTGAACTCGCACCAATGACCACAGCAGAAGTTCCTTAAAATGCAGGAATCTGAGTTCCATTTGAGTCTGCTTCCCCAAGACCCACTTTCAGATTCATGCTTTATGGCTCCATGCAAACACATTAAGTAAATTCTAAGGTTCTAAATGGTTCCAGAACTAATACAGGACCGTCCAGATGCACGGTGGCTTCCACTCGCCAACAATGGCGCAAGCAAAGGGGATCAGGTGGCCATATTTTTCCTCCTGCATGCGGGGTCCTGAGGAAGAGACAGAAGAACACCCTCCAAAGCCTACAGGAGTGTTTTCTACTTGAATTTTGTAGTTTATTGCTCACAACCACACTGAGAGTTGAGCCTTCTGTCAATGTGCGGTAGGTGAAGATTAGAGGTATTGTTGTTCTCTGTGGGTCACACGGTCTATCAGAAGGGGAGAGAGGTCTTGTGTGTGTTTCTTCTCTCAAGGACAAAGCAGCGCTCCCTTCCCTCTCTTTTTCATTCTGGGGTAATCTATGCACATGTAAAATAATTACTTCTTCCTGTAGGAAGTGTCAGCCCTCTAAGCAAAGAAGAAAAGCCCACAGCATATGTTCCCGACACGTGTTTCCACTGGTCTTGTCTCCGTTCCGCCTGCTGTGGCAATCAGCTTTGCAAATACTGTCACTTACCAAATACAAAAAGCATGTGAGTGCCCAGCCAATGGCCTGGGATAAACACAACCAGGCTTTCTGACTTGGAACATCCATCCAGAACAGGGGTTTTGTTTCAAAAGAACAAAACGAGCCTTGTAGCATCAAAAGTCTTGGTGGAGGGGGGGCAGTTGGGGTGGGGGAAAGACGTGGACCCAACCCAACAAACTGCTTCAGGGACTGCCTCATACATATGAAGAAAAATTGATAGCAGGTCTGCTCAACCCAGCCAAGTGAAAGATGGGCAGGGCTCGAAAAGCCTGCTGGAAAAGTTGGGACCCGGCCAAACGGCTGAGTGGCCAGTTGGGAGTCTGAGAGGCACACGCACAGAAGGGCCTTGAGCTCCACCTCTTGGCAGGATGCCCACCCGTCAAGTCCTCCAGAGGGGGAGTTGGCATTGGGCATTCCCAATCCCAGAAGCACTTGGCAGGTAGGCTTGCTGCTGAGAGCCCCACAGGTGCCAGACTCTGCACTGTGGCGAGCAGCGCCCAGCACTACTGGGAGACAGGAGGGGAGGCTGGCACCCGCACCGGGGAGCCTGTCGTCTCGTGGCAGGGCATCTGTTGGTGCTTTCCTAGGCTGGAAATTATGGGTAGGGGGGCATTGTCTCTGATGGGCAGACTGCGGCAAGAATTCGGTGAGGTCAAAAGAGTACAGCTTTGAGGGTCTCTAGCCTGCCGCTAGTCAGGCACTTTCTAGAGGGCCACTCTTAATCAGGTAACACTGTAAACAAAGAAGAACAGCCCCAGTTAAAGACAGAGTCACAGGAGGAAACTTCACTGAGCTACGCTCCAAGGGACCCCAGAGTATGTGGAGGCACCAGGGGTTCTGTTTGTGTAAGGACAGCCGAGCCTTCTGGAAGACTCAGTAGAGAAGACTTGTAGAGCTAACAGCTCTATTCTACAATCCCTTTGCCAAGATTCCTGAAGAAAGAGTAGAAACCAAGTTTGCTTAACCCTTAAAAACTGAGCCCAGGGAGGAAGAGGCTTCCTCCGGTAGGACTGAGAGGACCATAGAATTTTTTCCGATTCTTAGGCCTCATCGTTGAAGAACATGCTCATGGAAGCTTTCAATGCTCCCATCTCAGTGACAAGAATATATGATACCCTTCCAGAGAAGGGCTTTTGAGGCTAAGGGGCTGGAATCTCAAGAGAGGAAGCTCACTGCTTCTGCAGTGTAAGCACTGGGATTTGTCTGGGCAGGGTCCTGAGCCACCACAGACATCAAGCAGAGAGGACTGTGCTCAGTGCTCAGGAGGCACCTTGCTTCACCTCCTAGTGCTAGGTCACAGGAGGCCAGGCACTCTGGGATTGGGTTTGCGCTGGGCTTTGGGGAGAGCTGCAGATTTTCTCTCATCTAGTAAACTGGAGATAAAAATTATGTAATGATCCAGAATATCATAAAAGAAAATTGATGTGAAGCTATAATCCTCCAAAGAAATGCAAAGTATTTTGTAAAGAATTAGAATCCTTCTATTCTGATTTGACTTGATTTGATTTGTTTGCTTGTATATAGGCCCTAATGCTACCATGCATACAAGTAAAGTTAATATTACTTGTATTATTAACTTCTTAAGCTTCCATAATATCCAGTGACGCAGAAGAGACACCAGCTACTCACACCTGGCTGCCGTTAGGGTGACCAAGTGCAGGGCGAACACATGGCTTAACTAGGCTTTATCCCAGTGTGCTATGATTTATCTGATGCATAGCCAAACTCTTATTGGAGACTTCTTGATGGTAGGGGCCACTGTTTCCATCTTTTCTTGACCATTCTTAACAAAGTATCTGACACACAGTTAGTTCTCATTTGTATTTTTGTTGAATTTAATAAAACTTACTCATTTAGTTGCTTTTAACATTTCTATGTGTGGACCATTCACTAATGCATTGGCAAAAAAATTAATTGAGAACCTACTATGTGCTGGACCCTGTGCCAAACATTGGGTGGATACTACAAAAGGGATGTGCACAGCCTAGTGGGAATTCAGACATCATCAAATGATCATAAACACATTAAAAAAGAAGCACAGTTTTCTCTGAAAGCATGTGCAAAGCAAATGATCCACAAGATGAAGAGATTCCCCTGGGGAAGTGACATTTAGAGGAAAATGAGGATTAATAAGTTTACAAAACATAAAAAGGAAATACTTACTATGCACAACACACTGTTCTGTTGGCTTTACATGTACATCGTTTCATTTTCACAGTCTTGTAATGGAACTACTTTTATTATGCCTGATCATATGAGAGAAAATCAAGGTCCCTTTTCTTGCCCAAAGTCACAAAGTCAGTAGTGATGGACTTTAAACATAATAGGCTGGCTCTGGAGTCACGTTCCTCACATCTGGAGCACAGTGCACAGGACTTGTGCCTTAACACACAACAAAGAGTAGTTCTATTCACATCCAAGCTGGCCAAGTTCTCATCTGCTGTCTTATGGGAAGTCTTTCTGAGCACTGACATCTCTCCTCTCTGTAGGGATTCATTGGGCTCTTGCCGTACCCCAGGAAGGAACGGGGGCTAGAATGAAGAAAAGATAGACAAGAGACAAGAGCTGGGGTCAGGTGGAGCTCCTCTCTCTCCTAAGTGGAGGAGGAGAACTGCCGAAGAACAGCAGAGCCTTTATTTATACCCTCTAGAGGTTGATATTAATTTCAGCCTCTCTGCCCAGCAATCAGTTAATAAGCTGCAACAGCTTGTTTACATGCTTCGAGGAGCTCCCGTGTTCTTGGGCTGGCTTTGTCCCGCACGCATAATTACTCTCCAGATTCAGCCTCTCCCAACACCTTTTCAAAGGTGAGTTCTGGCGAGCGTGATGTCTTCCATCCTGTTTCATACATAAGGTACCTTTGCGGTGCTAGCACACCCATGCCCTGGGAACCTGTGCTGAGGACAAATGATCCAAAGTAAAGGAGTAAGACAAGTAC
The DNA here is from genome assembly GCF_000276665.1 of Chinchilla lanigera. Classification (NCBI taxonomy): domain Eukaryota; kingdom Metazoa; phylum Chordata; class Mammalia; order Rodentia; family Chinchillidae; genus Chinchilla; species Chinchilla lanigera. Next base: position 22,327,681 of record NW_004955434.1, read on the forward strand.
CCACTGTGAGGGCTGGTCAGTGACTATCTCAAGAAAGAGGCTGGTCAGCCTCGTGCAATTGCCTTTGGAAAATGGAGGGGAAAGAAGAAGAAAGCAACAGCCTGACCAGGGGTTTCTCTGCTGCATCTGGTGACTGTAACACATAGAGTAAGAAAGTACTGAGGCGAACAATACCCAGCACCTGGGGATATTCCATGAGCACTCAGAATTGGTTGTCAACAGAAATGCAAATTGAATCCATCTTGGTCTTGAGGCCATATGTCCTCCAGGATGGGAACAACATTTTTTTCCTACTGAGAGTGCTGTCCAGGGTTCGCTTGGTCAGTTTGAGAGCACACAGTATGGCAATGGGGTGGCAGCAAAAGGGGAACACTCAAAGAGTTACAACTGAACCCCAATCATCTTCAGAAAGAGAGAAAAAATGTAATCTGCTGGGAAGCAGGCTGTCACCCACAGTGATGAAGACGAAACTCCTGTTCCGTGGAGGACGACCACTATCTGTTGCCACCATTCTTACAGAACTGATCTCACTTGGTGTCTTTCAAATTTTTAAGCAAAGTTTTCTCTTCCCTTTTTAACAGCATTCCTTCACGGTAAACCACTAAGATTTTGTTTCTATCTACTTTCTCATAAAATCTAGTACTCTTTTATTTTTTAATTTTTCCAGTGTCCACTTAGAACAACCAGGAAGACTAGATAGGGAGCCTTTATTTTTTTTTATAAGGTTGTTGTTTTTTTCCCTAATTATATAGTCCTCCATCTTTTCACACTAGAGCTTGGGAGAGATCCAGATCAGGGTCTCTCAGAACCAGAGTCCAGAAAGTATCTTTCTGACACGAATTAGGGCAGGTGAAAGACATGAATCCCAGGGGCTCAAAGCAGGGTGGCCTGGCCCTAACAACATAACTTGGGAATCAGGTCGCCTGGGCTCAAGTACCAGTTCTGCCTCTCTACAAGTGCTTATCTTTTAGTAACTAGTAAGTGAAAAGAGGGAGGTGATAGACTTCTATGAGGTATAATTGTAAAGCACTTGACATAGTACTTGCCTAAAGTTAAAGTCAGGTTAAATATTAACTCTTATTATTTTTAAGATAAGAGGATAACAAGCAGTAACTAGAACTGTATTAGCCAGTTTGGGCTGCTATAATACAATGCCATAGATTGGCTGGCTTATAGATAATAGAAATGTTGTTCTACCGGTTCTGAAGGCTGGTCCAAGCCCAAGATCAGGGCACGGGCAAACTCTGCCTCCCGAGGACAGCACACTTCATTGCAAACTGCCATCGTATTCCTACAACTTCCCCTGGTGGGTGAGGGTGCCGGCTCTCTGGGCTCTCTCTGCTGAAGGCATTAATCTCGATTACGGCTCTGTCCTCACGGCCCGCTCACCTCCCTAAGGTCTCATCTTCTGTGCCAACGCTTTGGGAGCTAGGATTTCAACCTATGAAGTTAGGGGAACACATTCACACCATAGCAGGAACCAAAGTTAAAATCAATAAATGTGTTAGTAATTTGTAACTGTAATGGATAAATAATTGTAGTGGTAAGCAGATAAAGAAGGTAGGTTAATATAGTAGATAATGTGGGAAGTAAACATAGCCAAGGTCAGGATCATGGGACACATATGCTCATCTCAGTTTAACTGCTTAAGACAGGGTACAAAACACACCAGATTATTAATGATAAATGTCATTTGTTCAGCATCACTACAGGCCAGGGACAACGCTAAGTGCTTCAAATCACTTTTTAAAATCTCATCCACCATAAAACTCTGAATTTAGTTGTCATATCCTTATATGCCTAGCACAGTGCCTGGCACATACAAGATGTTCAGTAAATGTTTGTTGACTTTGAAATATTTCAGGCATTCCTAGGTGATCCCTTTAAATATATATATATATATATATATATATATATATATATATATATATATATA
>NW_004955434.1:22329716-22330855 GCF_000276665.1 Chinchilla lanigera
TATATATATATAAACTTGCCTGGCAGTTCAAACATGGAGACATCAGCATTTGACTTTTCACCACCTGAAACATAGTAGAACATACATATGTGATCAAATCTGTTATGAAGATCTGTCTACACTGCTGAAATAGCTTTTCTGCATTGGCCTAAACTGAAGGAAAGTGGTGCAAGCCAATAACGTGTCAAGTGGGATATTATTCAGAGAAATTGCTTCATGTTTTTCAGGCACACAGAGTAAGACTGAAAAATATTCATCTTGGAACATGTATAACAAAGTAATTAAAGGAGTCAACATTCAAAACAAGGAAGTGAAAATCTGAAACAGGCAATGAGTCAAATAAAACAAGAGTACAACTTCAGCTGGGAAGGGAAATACCAATTAATAGAGCTGTTCCTAAAAGAAAAATAGAAGGGAACACTCTAAGGTAATTTTTCATGCTGCATTTTTCTTTACATGAGGATTTCAATATTTTTAACGTGAAATGATTTTATAAGTAGCAAAACTAAGGCTTGAAAGTCTTCCCAGAATAATTTAGGTTCAGGATATTTTAGCTATTACATGGTATTTTATCAGCAATTGCACGTGTTGAATCTTTTGAGATATCCTTCCCATTTAGAGGACAGATATCATTGAAGAACAACTGTGTGTGGAAGGGACTTCCCTGGAATTATTAACAATAAAAGATACTAACAGAGGAAGTAAACTCTATTTCCTTTCGTACAATGAGAAAATAGCCCAAGCAGGAGAGGAACTGCTTTTTTTTTTTTTTTTTAAATTTTGTGGTGTTTATTGTTTTAGAACTTTTATACCAGCCTATCAGTGAGCATGTTTCAGCACCTATAAAACTGTTAATAGGGGTCACACCTTACTGAGTGAATCTACTGTTATTTAGTGATCCAGTGAGCTTTTTCCCCTGGAAATCAAGCTAGTTCATAGTATAATAGTTACCATTTTGGGGCAGTGTATAGGAAGCCACAGTTACTAAAGTGAGTAACAAACCACTTTAATTCACTCCTAAATACAAACACTCACACGTGCAATGTAACCCACAAGGTTTCAATCGTGCTCCATCAGAAAAGCTGAAATTGGGGCTGGGAATTTAGCTCAGCGGCACAGCGCCTGCCTGGCAAGTGCAA
>NW_004955434.1:22330955-22369127 GCF_000276665.1 Chinchilla lanigera
CATTTATTTGGGGCGTCTGGTTACAAGGATGATGGAATACTTGGCAAATCACATGGGAGGACTTAAAGGCAATCAACATTAGAGACTAGCAACATCAGAAAGTTGTGGTCGCCAATGTGCTAGAGGAATTCAAGGCAGAAAATACTGGGTGAAAGCTAGAAATGCCATGCTTCTGTTTAGAGGCCGTCAAAGGCATGCACTAAACACATTCACTCAAGAAGATGGCCCCAGACGCAAAGAAAAAGGAAAAACAACTTCATTCTTTCCACCCATTCTTTTGTCTCTATTCCCCATTAGTCAGGGCTAGCAAGAAACCAGCTGACAGCAGACACTAGGAAATACAGCTTTCAGGTGTTACTTGCCCTGTAGAACTGAGCAGAGCGGAGGAACAGTGTGACATGCATCTTGCATCAACAGGCCAAGAATTCACACTCACTCACACACACACACACACACACACACACCCTTGGTTTCAACATCAGAGTTGTTATTCTGTGTGGTGGATTGACAACTGGTGGTCAACTTCTAACACTCAGCTGAACTGAGTCAGTGTGGTGCGGGATATGGAGGGCCCACCTGAGGACTGTTCCCAAAAGAATAAAAAGGAGAACTGGAGAGGTAGAAGATGTGTTGTTAGAGAGTTGTTGATTCTCCTGGACAGGCTTGTCATGCTGGCTTTCCTGGTATGAACTTGGCTGTTCTCATCGTCAGAGGACTTTGTTGTCACTGAGAATGGCTGTGATTCACTTTGGGGAGCTCTGGTCCTTCCTTTGAGCATCGCTTCCTGGCTCCGGAGAGGAAGATGGTGCACTGTTCATTGTCCTGGAGAAGCTAACTGCGCTGCCTTTTCTGATAAGGACTCAGCTGTTCTCCTCGTTGGAGGAGCTCAGGACCTTGTTGTCACTGAGGACGGCTGTGTACCTTCCAGGGGAGCTCTGGTTCATACTGACCAGCATTGCTTCCTGGCTCCAGTGCAGATTCCTCAGCCTGCTGGCACAGATCCTTTATCCTGCGGCACAGACTTTCAAGCTTCCACCACTGACCTTTGGGTCTTGCCAGTGCAGATCCATGAAACAGACTTGCATGAGACATTGTCATGGGCCCTAGGCCTCCAGTTGGACTTGTGGAGGGCATTGCCATGGGCTCCAGGTCTTCAGCTGAACTCATCATGCAGGACATTGCAGTGGGATCCAGGCCCTCAGCTGGATTTTTGGGATCTTTGGTGTGTGGACAGATTTTGGGTACTGTCTTTGTATATGACTCTTTGGGTGACTATTATAAAATAATCCTGTACATCATGTGCCCTGTATTGTTTTCCTTGCAAACCCTGACTACAACATTCTGAATGTGAAGCTAGTTAAGTCCCTGTAAAATAACCAAAACCAGCCATTTACAAGGTGTTTCAACTTTCCAAGTCTGCTTGATACTAAAGATCTAGGGTGCCTTTTCCATTTGGTCAAGGTACATCACAGAAAAAGATAGGACACTCAGTACACGCTAGGGGTTAGCGTTTCGTGCTTTTCAAATATCTGCTTTATCTTGCATCAATTTCATAAATTTAGATAGTGTTCAAGGTTATGAGGTATGCACTCCATTTCACAGGTGGAGAAAGCCAGCCAGGTGACTGCACTGTCAAGGTCCAGGATATAATACACAAATATTGGAACTTGGTTTTATGTAATGTTGGGTCTCACTTAAAATTTTTACTCACATGCCATCTGGGTAAAGCTATAACCTGTTCAACTGCTGTGCATTCTGCTGTCTGATGGAATGACACCATGATTGGAAAGACAGGAAGAACAACCTGAATTATGGAATATAAGTTTCAAATTAACAGAGAAAACTAGAAAAAATTTAAATAATTAAGTTAAGGAAATAAAAGAAAAAATATGTATGAGAAGTAACATCAGACAACACACGGTGCGAAGGTAGGTTTCAACCCAAATTATTGCCAGTAATATTAAATGTAAATAGACTAAACGTACCAGCTACCTGATAAGATTATCAGACTATATTAAAGTGTAAATTCAACTGTATTCTGTTAATAAGTGACACACAAACAGAATATTTTAATGTAAAGTAGGAAAAGTCACACTATGCAAGCCCTAGCCAAAGCAACTAATGCTAATGTTAACCCAAGCAAAAAGCACTATTAAAAATAAAGGCCATTTCATAATGATAAGAATCTAATCAGTATAAATATTTAATCAAACTAACTTTTGTATATCTAACATAAAGTTTTTAGATTATATAGAGGTGTCTTATTTAGTTTTCTCTCATTGCTGAGACAAAATACCCAGTGCCCAAAATTATGGAAGGAAAGGCTTATTCAGCTTAGTTTGTGCAAGTTTCAGTCTATAATCAGCTGGCTCCAAGGTAGGGTGGCGGGGCACAGGGGCAGCAATTCAAGACAGCAAAAGCAGCAAGAACACAAGGGGAGGGGGCAAGCCTCTTTTCCCTCCTTATATTGTACATCGGCTTACCCCCAGGGCCAAACCATCTCCGTGCCCTCCTCTTCCACAAGCTGAGGATGTTCCCAAAGTATGGGCCCTGGCCCTCTGCTGAATCACTTAGTTGAACTTTTAAACTTTTCAAACTGACACAAGGAACAACATGCTAGAGCAGTAAGGGCATGTCCTTTTCACCCCAGGATGTAGAACTGCTGATTTAAGCTTCCAGGCTTTTCAAGTTGACACGATGTATCAACCATATCAAGAGGAAAATGGTATATGAAGAAACAAACAATCATACTACTAGGAAATTATACATTTTGCAGTAATTGATAGAACAGGTAACAAATTAGTATGGATAGAAAAGCTATAATTAACAAGCTTGACTATGTATCACTATAGTGGATGTATATGATACAATGCCGTGAACAGTTGCAGTACTGGTGTTCAATACTTAAGCAGACAATGAAGCTTCACTAAAAGTAACCCTACATTGAGCCATACACTACGACAAAGGCATTCTTTGTCTTTGTGACTGGTTCTGTGGGTTTTCAGATGTTGGGAGGGGAGCTGAAACATTTCTTCTCCTTATCTGCTTGTCTTGCTCTCTGCATTTCATTTTGGGAAACTGAATAAACTATATAATTTTCCTTGGTGATCCATCCATAGATAGGAGTGAAGCACTGCAGAGTAGCTTTTAAGCTAAAAATGCAGCAGGTTGGGCTTTCACTGGGGACACTGAGTCTTTGGGATGGTTTAGTGTCATGAGAATCCTTTCATTCTTATGTATAAACTCAGGATAATTGTTTCTTTGTCACAGTACAATTGGAAGGATTGAGCTAATCCATATCAAGCCTTTAAAACAGTCTTTGGCACATTGAAATATTTAGTCGGTATTAGCTGCTATTATTCAAAGTTTTCAGCTACTCTCAGGTTTCAATATTGTATGTTGATGATGCCCAAATATATGTATCCAGTCATTTCCTTGACATGGACACATGGACACATGGGTGTATCCCAGCCATCTCAAACTTAACATTTCTCAGGCACAGCATCGTTTCTTTTGGAATTACTTGATTCACCCTTTATTCTCGCATTTTATTTGCTTGTGACTCCCCCACTGTCATCCAGCCAACGTGGAACATGTTAGACGCAAAGATGTTCTCTGCCGTCTTGTTCTTTGTGGCATGAAAGTGTGTCTCTGCACAAGCTGTTTGATTTGATGTACAAAATACAGCAAGGTGCTGAGATAAGGAGTGATTAGATGAAATTAATACTGTAGTTTAAAACTTATTCTTTTAAGGTGAAATGTGTTTCTAACGCCTTGATCTTGTTCTAGTCCTGTGTTTTCTGTTGTGTTTTATTCTGTCTTTAATCCTCCTCTGTTCACCTTCTCATAAAGCCTCATTCTCTCCTCTATCTGGATTTTGTGTCATGTCCCTTTATTCCCGTTCCCTTCACATTAGCTGATGAGGACTCTCCCTAGGCTCCAATTGTCATGTCCTAAGCATCATTTCCTGGGCTCCTGCGCATCATAAAGTATCCTTGAACTTTTCACAGCAGACTGTTGAATTGGAAAATGCAGGCTCTGATTCAGATATTTTTGGCTTTCCCTTTTAGATTGCACTGTTAGGCCTTTGGGACTTCGTGTTGTTTATTCTTGGAGACTTCCTGGAGCGTCAAAAATGGCTTAAAACGATTACTATGCCGTGCATTGGCATAGATGACATTCAATCGCCCTACCCTGAGCTGAATTTCAATGAGTTTTGTGTAAATGAATCGGAAACATATGGATTTCATCCTCCCTAGCTACCTCTACTTTTTTAAAACCAGGAAACTAGCATTTGGATTTTGCTGAATTAAAATGTTTGAAACTGAGATATGGCAAATTGGAGAAAGGCTTTTCTATTCTTAATCATTATCTTGTATCCTATGTCATCCCAGTTCACGATAATATCTGCTCAACCTCACTCTCTTTGCCTTTAGATTTCCATTCCTTACCATAGGTCCCTACTTACTCCCTTCCGTCCCTCCATCCATCTGTCCTGTAAATATCTACCTGTTGGCCGCTGCTCCAGCCTACCTGGGCTCACACCTTGGAGAGGTGACAGAGGGTTACAAAACTAGGGGATTCCAACACATTGTGAAGGGGCCATAACGGAGGGACATAGAGAGTCTTAAGAACAGAGCAACTTTGCCAGTATCTTGCATTTTCCTACCTTATATTTGCTTTCCATTCCACTCCTTTCACAAAGGCACTTTCAGTTTTTACTTTTTTCCTTGCTCTGTCCTGCATTTCCATCTTTTTCTCTTACTATGGTTTGTTTATGCCCCCCTCAAACTCAGATGCTGGAACCTTGGAAGTGGGCCATGGATTAAATTAGTGCACTTGTAAAGTAGATCCCAGAGAGCTCCTTTTGTCCTTGGATCATGTGAAGTCACAGTGAAAACATGGACACCGGTAGACCAGAAACCTGACCCTCACCAGACCCTGAATCGGCAGGTGACTTAGTCTTCTATTTTCCCACTTCCTGAACAATGCGCAATATACTTCTGCTGTTTGTAAGCCACGCAGTATTTGGTACTTTGTCATACTAGCCCAGCCTAACGCTCTCCCCTCTGAATTTTCTAGGCCACACTGGTGGCTTTGTGATTCTCTGTTGTAAACATTCTTCTTCCCCATCTGGGTCTGCACATGCACTGTAGGTTTGGTGCGTTCCTCTCCTTGCCTTGTGATCACTGTGGCATCTCCACCGTGTAAGCTTTCTTCTCCAGGCCCAGAGCTCAAGCACTACAAAAGAGGAAAAGACTTAGGTACAGGTAGATGCAGACATGATGCGTTCCAGCAGTGGCACCTGAAGGGAAGTGATATGTGTGCCTTCACTCACCTGAGGGACAGCGGTGAGTGAAGGAAGTCGAGTTCTCCTCCTTTTCCCTTTCTTTAAAGCAAACTAAAAAAACCCTGTCTCTTTTCCATTCCATTCTTTAAACCATTTAAAATTATTTGAATAGAGACATTTCCTTTGGCTCTTTTGGGTAAATGTTTGAAGAAATTTTCTCTCTTTGGTGTATTAATTTTATTTTGAAGTCATAGTGAAAATTAAAGACACTATTTAAAAATCCCAAATAACTTTTTGTTCACTTAATTGAACTCCATGAGAGAGTGTGTGTGTGTGTGTGTGTGTGTATTTAAGACAAAAGGTTTACATTGTCAGTGGGTTTCCCTTTAAATTGCTCATGCTATTGCTAATAATATCATTTTTAAAAAGACTCATTGCACAATTTGATATTTGTCACCATTTATAAATCATTAAATAATTCATTCTAAATATTAGTGGCCTAGTTCCTGCCCTTTTTGTATACCTGACCAAGCACTTTATTTCACTCCCATAAGTGAAATAAAGCTTGGCGTGCCTGGCCTGTCAATAATGATTCTGTGCTGTGCCTTCAGCTCCTTCTTCCTGTAATGGAGTAATTTGTCATGTCTACCTGAACTTTCCTAGCCAGGTGCCACTTACTTGTTGGAAGGTTGGTTAAGATCCAGAAGTAGAGCAAGGGTTCATCTGTTTTCATGCAGATAAAGTATCTACTCTTGTCCTACCAACCCCAGGATCTAGACAGTTGGAAGCCTATCATACCCTTGAAAGGATTGCCTATATCCACAAAACACACTCGTTGTTATCATGACAATCCACATATGTGCCAACCCCTTTTTTTTTTTTTTTTCTCTTTTTGAGACGGGGTCTCGCTATGCAGTTCAGGCTGGCCTTGAGCTCACTTTTTGCCCAGGCTGGTCTCAAACTAGCAGCAATCGTTCTGCCTCAGGCTCCCGAGTGCTGGGATTACAGGACTGTGTCACCACGCCTGGCACCAGTCCATTATTAGTATTCAATATTTGAGGGCAAATCTGTGTATGTGTTCCACTTGAGAGTGGTGGTAATCCCCTTTATCTGTTTAGTGCTTTAAACTTTTCAAAGCATATTCCAGTAACTTAAAACTCTTTGGGGTAGGTACTATCTTATTAATAAGTAATATCTTATTAATAGTAATTTCACCCAGATTATATAAATTTTAAATTTCTGAACCAAGCCATAAAACTACATCATCTTACTGCACTGCAATAGATCAAAATAATCCCAGCATTTTACCCATTAGACTTTGTGGTTATCCTTTAGTAGACCTTGTGCTGGCCAACAAAAACTTTAAAATAAAATTTAACAACATATAGAGCATCAACATTTAACATTGACCTTACTGGTCCAAACCTTCCTGGCTAACAACTAGAGATTTCTAAATGATGGAAAGAGGGCAGTTAACATGTTGTGGTGCTATTTTCTTTCAACTATAACTTTTCCCGTAGGTTTATGGTTATGGTTTCGCTTTGGAGTACAAAGCAGTAAAACTTAATTGAACAGAAGTCAGATCAAGGTCTTTCAAGCTGGGCATAATGTTAGTCATATAAGTAAAGATGAACCACTGGTTATATTTTTAAATTCAGTTACAAGAGACCTCAGTAGAAAACATAGTAATTTATAAAATCTTCCCATCATAAAACATATTTTTTGTGGCACACATAGGAATATGCCCACAACTGTTACTGGGAATGGAAACTATACTATAAAAACTAATATATGGAGGCTCAGAGAATGCTTGTGATACAAACTAATGGCCTTCCCCTGAAAAAACTAAAATCCCAGCAAATTTGGAAGAGACCCAGATATCCTCTATTTTAGAGAACAAGAAAAATTGACTTCCCCATGTCAAACCTGCTACCAAGTCACAATAAACACATTAAATATAATGAATATATTAAATACAGTCTTCCCGCCTGATTTCCATTGTTTTACAAGTTGAAGCCAACTTTATTCTGGTAGAATAATATACATTACTCTACTGATTTTAGAACCCTTCAAAACACTACTTTGACACTATATTTTGCTGCATGATTTTATAGTTACACATTTTTTCCTTACTTCTGAGTCAATGCTATTCTACCCCCGAGGTAGTGAGCGTGCTAATTATAGACAGTATCTAAACCGAAACTATATAGTTAATATGGTAGACTGAATAATAAAGTCCTAAATATGTGCACTTATAAATCCCTGGGATTTATAAATATATTCTCTTAAAGGGTGAAAAGGGATTTTACAAATGTGATAAGAATTCTAAGATGGAGTGGTTATACTTCAGTGTCCATGTAGACCCAGTACATTCCCAAGGACTCTTAAGAGGAAGCAGGAAAGTGTTTAAAGAGAAGCTAAATAAGGATGTAGAAGATGAGCAGGAGCATAAACCAGCTCTATATCTATATCTATCTATATTTATATCTGTAGAAATGTGAGGAGATCATACAGCATATTTCATGTGTCTGTATCTTTACCCGTTCATCAACAGCACAACGGACTTTCTTGTCACATGCACATGGAATGTTCTCCAGGATGGGCTTCACAACAAACAAATCTCCATAAATTCAAAAAAATCTAAAACCATAAAAGATATCTTCCACTACAATGGAATAAAACTTGAAATTAATAATATAAGGAAAACTGGAAGACCTGCAAATATGTGGAAATCAAACAAGGCACTTTTAAACTGGCCAAAAAATAAGTCAAAAGGAAAAATAGAAAATATTTTGAGATAGGGGGCTGGGGATTTAGCTCAGCAGCAAAAGCGCCTGCCTGGCAAGCACAAGGTCGTGAGTTCGGTTCCCGGTACCGGAGAAAAACCAAAAAAAAAAAAAAAAAAAAAAAAAAAAAAGAAAATATTTTGATATAAAGATAAAAATAGAACTTACTAAAAGTTATGAAATGTAGTAAAAAGACCACCCAGAGAGAAATTTATAAGCAGCTGTCAATGCCAACACTAAAAAAGAAGATACAGCTACCTCAAATCAACAAGTTAACTTTATACCTTAAAAAATTAGAAAAGGAAAAATAAACTACTCCTAAAAACTTGCTGAAGGAAAAAGTGAATTTTACAGTAGAGATAAATGAAATAGAGAGTAGAAAAATAGAGAAAAGTCAATTAAGTAAAAACTTGGTTTAGTATACCTTTAGCAAGGCTGACTACTAAGGAAGAAGACACAAATAACTGAACTCAGAAATAAAAATGGAACATTACTACAGATGTAACAGAAACAAAAAAGAAAAAGACTAGAAGAGAATACTATGGGCAACTGTAAACCAACAAATTGGGTAACCGAGAGATTAAAGACACTCCTGAACTGACAGCAACGGGCAACACTGGCCTACGAAGAAAGAGAAAGCCTGACCAGATTTATATCTAGCAGAGACTGATCAGTAACCAAAAACCAGTGGACAAAATAGCACCTTGGACCAGATGACCTCACTGCTGAATTCTGTCAAACACTTCAAGAAGAATAACATCAATCCTTCTCAAACTTTTTCCAAACAATAGAAGAAAAAAAATACTTCCTAACCCACTGTATAAGGCCAGCATCATTACCGATACCAGAGCTAGACAGAGGTAGTGCAGAGAAGCTACAACTGATGTTCCCCTTGAAAAAAATCCCTAAATTATTATCAGACCAAATTCAGATACATATAAAAAAGTTTATTTTTAAATAACAAGTGAGTTTTTCCCCAGGAGCACAATACACAAAAATCATTCAAAATAATACACAATTGTAATGTAACAAAGAATGAAACTTCCATAGACATATAAGCATGTGTAAGAAAAGCATTTGATGAAATCAAACACTCATTCATGATGAAAATATCTTAACAAAATGGGAATAGAAGGGAATTTCTTCAAGTTGGTAAAAGACATTCATGAAAAATCTTCAACTACATCATACTAGCAGTCAAAACTGAAGGGTTTATCCCTAAAAAACTGAAGGCACAGAATAGAAAGGAAAAATTAAAACCATCTTTATTTATAGGTGGTTTGATCTAGTGTATAGAAATTCTTAAGGAGAACACATACACACACCATCATATAAATAAAACAACCTCAGCAAGGGCAGAGGATGCAAAATCAATATACAAAATTTATATTTCTAAAAACTAACAACAGACTATCAAAAAGCAAATTTAAGAAAATAATTCCACTCACAAATATGAAGGAGATGAACATACAAATTTAAGCACAAATTTATCAAAAGGAAATCAGGATTTGTACAATGAAAACTGCAAATCATTGCTGAAAGTAATTAACACTTGTATCTGTGAATGGAGGGGTAGTTCATATTTATGCACCAGAAGATTCAAGGATTCTGTGTAAAAATTGACAAGATAATTGTAAAATTTAAATGGAAATTCAAAGAAACTAGAATAGTCAAAACAATTTTGAAAAAATACCACAAATTTACTTGTTGTAAATCTACAGGGTCAAGATGGTGTATTAGCCACAGCAGAATAGCTGTTTGGATGAGTGCAACAGAACTGAGTCTGGATAAAAGCCTGATGTTAATAGTCAACTGATTTTTAAATTTTTTTTATTTTAAAGAGAATAATAAAAAGGAACAATAGCAAAATACCAACAACATAGACAAAAACAAAACAAAGCAATAAAACAAACAATAAAAATGATACAGGGTTTCAGAACAAAATGATAGGAATTAACAGTGCTTGTTATATTACATATTGTAGATATTATGAAAGGGAAAGAAACTGCTCAAAGGGAGGAACAACTGGGATAAGGAAAAAGAGAAAAAGGAAGAAAGTCAACAGATTTTTAACAATGGTCACAAAACAACTCACTGAGAAAAAGATAGCCTTTTCAACAAACGGTTACACTAGCACCATATACAAACTGTAACTCAAAATGGATCATCAACAGCAATGTAAGAACTGAAAGTCTGAAACATTTAGAAGAAAACACAAGAAAAAAATATTCATAAACTTGGGTTAGACAAGGAGTCCTTAGCTATGATGCCCAAAGGAGAAGTCATAAAGCAGGAAAACCACATGAACTGGACATCATCAAAATTAAGAGTTCTTCAAAAGAGGCTGATAAGGCACTGAAAGGACAAGCCATACAGTAGGTAAAAATATTTGCAAATGATATATTGTGTAAAGGACTTGCATCCAGACCATGTGAAGAATTCTTAAAACAATAGTAATCAGACAACCCTATTAGAAAATGAGCAAAACACCATACAACTGGTCCCATTTATGTGAAATGTACAAAAATGCAAATTTATAAAAATGGAAACTGGATCAATGCTTTCTGAGGTGTGGGCTGTATAAATGGGGACTATTTGCAAACAGATTTGTGGGGAATTTGAGGGTGATGAAAAAGTTCTAAACTCAGATTATGCCAATGGTTGCACATTTTTATAAACTTACTAAAAATCATTGAAATGCACTGTTATGCTATATAGATTACACTCAGTAACACCGTATAATTTTTTAAAGTTTTTGAAGAAAAAGAAGTTAACCAGGAGGAAAAAAAATAAGCTTAAACTGTTCTTCTTTACTTACATAGCGTTGTATATTTACTTTTACTGTGGTACTTAATTCTACCCTTCAAGTCAAAGTTCTTCAAATCAGAGTTCACAGGCTGGAGGCTCCCAGCTCACCCAGACTTTCCCCACAACAGGCAGTGAATAGGACGTCAGCCCACTATGGTGCAAGTGCCGTGGACATTTATGTGGGCAGGACAGAGGAATCGGGGGAGAAATGGAAGATGATCCTCCTGGGAATCTGACGTTAAAGGGGCCACAGAACAAGTGCTGTGGGGTACTTTTATTTAGCTCTTCTAGCAACTCTGTGTTACGAGTATTAACACCTGTATAAGGAAACTGAGATTCAAAAATTTTCCTGCCTGTACAAACGGTAACACTCTATGCTTAGTTTTCTGACTTCCTGATTAGAATGTAAACACAAGCACACTGATTCATTTGGTACCGATTCCTTATTGCTCAGGACGTTGTTCTACATTAGACGGCTGATGGGGTCTGTCTGTCATGGTCAGCGGACGTCTCACACACCTAGCCCTGAAGCCAAAGGCTGAAAGCAGAAGAGCCGGGAGACCAAGGCGCAGAAGGCACACGGTGGCCGCACAGTTCCACAGGGGTGAGAATCCCGCTGTGGTGACAGTGCCATGCCTGCCCGTCAGCCTGGGGCGGGGGTAGGTGGATCACAGCCTAGAGCAGTCAGGAGACACAGGGAACTGGGAAGCTGAAATGGTCAACGGCTCTGTTACTGGCAATTTCTGTCATTCCACAAACAGTATCCCACTGATGAGCCATGTGAGGGTCATTTGTCATCAGACAAACTGAAAACATTGGTTTTCCGTCCCCGGAACGCGAACCCTAGGGTCCTACTATCATATTTCATTGCTTTGGGGAAAACCAGAAAAGGACAAAGTGGGCCGGGGTCCAGAAAGGAAATGCCTTCTGCCAAACCAGGTCGCCTTACTTCCTCCGCACACGGCCTGCCAAGCACAGGTCTGCCCCCAGGGCTCTTTAGGACTAACAAAGGGCATTGTCTTCAAATCAGAGTTCACTGCAACAAAAACGACAGGCTGGAGGCTCCCAGCTCACCCAGGTCTTCCCCACGACAGGCAGTGAATGGGACGTCAGCCCACTATCGTGTACGTGCTCGTGGACATTTACGTGGGCAGGGCAGAGGAATCGGGAGGGAAATGGGAAAGATCCTCCTGGGAATCTGATATTTAAAGGGCTACAGGACAAGTGCTGTGAGTCACTTTTATTTAGTTCTTCTAGCAACTCTGTATTATGAGTATTAATATACTGCATAAGGAAATTGAGATTCAAAAATTTTCCTACCTATACAATATGTGGCATTATCCATCATACCAATAGGTAGGTAAGAACCTAAAATGTAAAGTCTCAACTGACCACTGTTACACATGCAGTAAGTGGCAGAGCTGGGCTTTAAATTCAGGTCCACGTGAGCCTTGTGCTCTCCTCTACACCGTGCTGCCCATTCAGGCTTACGTAGCCTAAGAAGTGTTCCAGCTCTCAGCCTAGGCTCTCTGATTTCTTATTTCTAGATGATAATAAGCCAACCAAAAGTCCTCCTGGGAATTCTTTTTTCCTCTAGGGCTGGAAGAATAATAATATATTAAAATAAATACAAAACACTGCCATGCCCTTGAAGCTTCACTAACAATCACCACTATAAAGGCTGGGGTCAACACTGAGAGGATATTATTAACAAATGGCTTAGGAAAAGGCTTCAGAGAGTTTGCAGCCAGCCACACCATTTATAAAATCTTGGAGTAGAAACTTGGTCCAGAAGGTGATTGCAAAGAAGCAAACCCTAGTATGAAAAATGTAAAAGGAGGAGCGTCATTGTCTTTGGACAATTTGTTTTACTGTGAACAATAAAAATGTTCCAGTTGACTTAAGAAAAAAATACTAAGAAACAGGGCTACTTTAAACAGGCATTTATAGGACTGAGTTTCATTTCCTTTGCCTTTAGATCTTTTGCCTCTCATTCTGAGCAACAGATGCTGTCGTATAAGGGAGACCACCTGCTTTCCAAGGCATCTCTGCAACAAATAGCTTTGAGGGAGAGTGAAGGAAGATCACAGGATGAAAAGGAAAGAATTAGAAAGGGGAGAGATGTGAAATTAAGAAGTTGGCTTAATGCACATCTTCTGAATTATTCAACTGCTAAAAAGCCGACAGATTTCTTTTGACATTTGACTGTCTCACTCTGTGTCTATACCCATATTCCACTTTTTCAGGAGCTACTTTAAGAGAATTCTGTCCATCTGCACAGCTCAACTTTGTGACATATTTATTTTTCTTTTCAAAATGGAGGCAAAAAAATTTAGAGAACTTGAGTATTAATTAAATGCTATGTTAGCGAAGGAAAGCTGCGCAGCTTTAAAAGGGCTTTGAGGAGTCAATCCTTTTATAAATAATTTTTTTGAAAGTAAAATAACCCACACTCCCTCCTCCCCTCTTCCCAGGAAGATGACTTGTGTTTCTGAGTTTCAAGGTTTCTGAAGGTTTGTTAAACTCTGACCAAAAGCAATAGGTATGACTTGACAGTTGAAATTTTAAACTCAAAGGCTAATTGTTTGCAGAAACCTGGGTCCCCATATGCCAAGGAAAACAAGACATTAAGGAAATTATTCATTTAATTCCAACTCGGTTAACACACTCCTCTGAAACATACCAACGATAAAAGTAATAACAGGAAATATCTGCATTTGGAAATCTCGAGAAACAGTTTGTTCTAGATGGCTGTGTTACCCATGTAGGGAAGGTTTTTGTTTTATTAAACACTCAACCACTGTCATTTTAGGTTTAACTGGTTTTAAAATCCTTGTCAGATGTGTCATACATTGCTTCTCCTCCTCAAACATTTATGTAGTTATAATTTATTTTATTAATAATTCCAAAAAGGATCAAAGAACTATAATAATTATTTTCTAAACAAAACTTGAATTGTTCTTGATGTCCGGATCTTCACAGCAAACACCAGTGACAGTAAGGTTATAATAAGAAAATACCCTTGGGAAGATAAATCTTGGTCCTTCTATCTGTGGTGGCCGCAGCCTCTACTGCTGTTTTAATTCTCATGTTTGAGTATTAACATTGTCCTTTTGCTGCGTTACTGCTAAGCATCTGTTACTCGTGGTGAAGGGCTGCATATGACAGTTCCTCCTCCTTGCAAAGTACTGCTTCTAAAATTCATCAAGCTTGGAAGTCAGATGACCGTTTAGAATAAAAAGGTGCTGAGCATGAGCCCAAGAGGGCATTTGCTAAGAGCAATACACATGTCCTTCAGAGCCCTTCAGAGTAGCACAGAGAAATAGAAAAAAGCAGACTGAAGTAGTTTTCTCTAAGTTGATTGATAGGTGCAACTCAGGAATTCAGGTTTTAATATTTGAGGCATATTTATATCCTAAAATTATTTTTTACCTAATTTGAATTTAAATTTATCTGACGTTCTGTCTTTTTATTAGATTTGTCAACTCAAAGAGGTGCTGTTTGCATCTATTTCGACCTACTCTAGCTGTGCCTAGGCAGCATTGGCCTCACCCAGATTGCTGTCAATGAATTCTACATCTTCAGATAGTATGGCAACAAAAACATTGATTGAGAGATGACTAAGATCAGACTCTTTTAAGAGAATAAGGTACTCTTTTGTGTATAGCTGGCACATACAAAAATGCATCTATAAACTACAATGATTGCTCGGCAGAGTTCTGATGTGGATCCCCAGCTTTTTTTTTTTTTTTTTGGATATGCGTACTTACCCTGTGTGGCTAAAGAAAAAGCCGGAGAGTAGTCTGGATTCTTTCTTTTTGTTTTTTCCCTAGACATTGTTGATGTTCTTTCCCTTTTTTTGTCCATGTTTAGATATTCTTATAACTGTAAACTGTTTGAAGAGGTTTTAGTTTCTGATAGCATAATTCTTTATGAAAACTTTAATAAATAAAATTTCAATTGTTACTTTTGTGGTGTTTGTAACCTTAAACCCAATCTGCACAATGACCATTAGAGTTTACGTTTAACTGGGGGTGTCTTGTTTGGGCCTTAACCCAAGCTACTACCAAAATGGAGCTGTTTCTAGTCCAGATCCTCTGCTGTAATAACACTATCCCCACCTGCACACATTCAGACCCAAGTCAGTCACTAAAAATCTACCACACATGGATGATATGCCCTTGATTTTGGTGATACACGTGTCCTTTCTTACTTACCCTTTGGTTATTGACTATATTTAGATCAAAACAGTGGACTCAATAATAAATCTGAATGGGTAAAATGATTCAGACCTGGAACAGAACAAATAAATTAGAACAATTTTCCACTTCAACTGACAAAGATAGACGAGCCCATCACTACTGAGGAATTCTTGTGAAAACGCAGAATCCAAATCTACTCATGAGGAAAAAGACAAACCACAAATTTAGAAATATTCTACTGACTAACTGGCTTGTGCTGTTCAAAAATGTCAAGGTCAAGGAAAGCAAAATCTAGGAACCCTTCCAGATGGGAGATTTAAGAGCTGTAACAGTAAATGCAATGTGTAATTCTGGATTGGGCCCTCAACAATAGATAGAAAAGATTTTATTTGGCCAACTGATGAAATTTGAGTACAGACTATATTAAAAATAATATTCTATCAAAGTTAAATTTTTAGATATTGCTTACTGAACTATGCTTATATAAGAGAATGTCCTCATAAAATAAATATAGTGAAATGTGTAGGGTCAAGGATACCAGAATTCCAATTTTTATCAATATACACAGGGAAAAAGAGAACATGATAATGCAAATGGGGCAAAATTTAAACAATTGGCAACTCTGGATTTCTTTAAAATGATCATAAAACTTTTCTGTAGATTTAAACTAATAAGACAGTTAAAAGTTACCCAGAAGTAAGGTGCTTTCCTTAGTACAGATTAAGCTTATCCAACATAAAAATTCAAGGTCCGCAATGTTCCAAAATCTGAAATTTTTGAATGCCGACATGATGTCACAAGTAGAAAATCCCACTGAGCTTAAACAGCACCAATGTGACAAAAAGTGAATAAGGAAGCTGGGTTTGTGGAAGGGCATCCAGAAGCAAGGTCACCCTTCGCAGCAAAGGCGAGTGCTAGAGGCAGCCGATAGGAGGGGTTCTGGGCAAAAATACTGTCATACCGTTGTGTATGTCTGTAGTGTTCTGCGTCCCAATCGGCTACCTCTATACGCTGCCTAATCTAAGGAATCTGGGAGCACAGCGCAGGAGCTATGTGAGTGTATCACAACTCTCTGTACTAGGGAGAGACCTCTCCCACATCGACTTGTACCCATTGCTTCCTAAACAATTGGTCATTCTCATGGTAGCTGTCATTTCTTTCCTTTGTATGTTTGCCGTCTATATATGTATCCCTTGTTTTTAGGGCGTGTTTATATTACCATAAGCTGAAATAGACTCAGCGGTAATGTCTTGGAGTACTTCTTATTGGGAAGGAAGTGTTACAATCCTGAAATGTAGGGAATTGGTGCGAATTCTGCCTAATAAGAACTGAGATGATGTGACAATCCACTGCCCCTCCCCATACCAGCATGGGAGAATTCCGACATAGTCCTGACCCTGTTGCAGGTCTGCTTATCTTCTCATGGTCCTAGCCGTCCTCTTGGCTGTAACAGTTCTCTCCCTCTGATGAGGCCTCTGCCTGTACGCCCAGTTCATGGCACTCAGGGAAGCTTGAGGCCTTGCACACAATAACTGACATCCTCTCGAGTGTTCTGTGATCCCATCAAGCAAAAACTGTCCCCAGGCACGTGTCACCCTTCACCTCCAGAATCTACTCTCACTTTTCCTGCTGTAGCAATGATTTAAACATATATCTATCTTACTAAGTCGTTATCTTTGACTTTTTTCTTCTCCCGTATTCAAGTAACCACCAAAACGTTTGATGGAACTCCTAACTATCTCCACTGTCCCTTGACGCCGCTCCAGCTTCCCTCAGCCTCAGCGAGGCTGCCATCACCTCTCACCTGAGCTGCCCCGTCAGGAAACTTAGGGAAGTCGTGTCATGCACAGAGTAACTTTACGGAAGCTCAGCTCTGTGTGCCTCGCTGAATTTAGTAGGAGATGCTTCACATGCACAAAATCATACCTTTTTTATTTTAACGATAAAAGAAAGAAAACACATTAACAGACACAGGGATATTTACAAAATAACACAAAAATAATACAAGAAATACGTATTTTCAGACAAGGTGCTAGGAAATTGACAACAGTGGTTGCATGACACATTGATATGTTCAAGCTGGTTACTTAGATAAACAAATACAGGCAAGCAAGATTGACCAAATAATCAAACATCAACTGTTCCTTTCAATAAAGTAACAGAAATCAGTAGTACAACCATCTTAGCCATCATTGTATTAGGTTTTAAGAAATTTTGAACATACATAAATTTTTGCATTGCACATTGATTTTAAATCTGCCATAAAATGTTGCTGTTGTTTTGATGAGTCTTCTAGGACTTTCCAGATCATAGCCCCGAGGGGCCAGGGATATAGCTCAATGGCATAGCACCTCGCTTGGCAAGTGCAAGGTCCTGAGTGCAGTTCCCAGTACCAAAAAAAAAAATCATGTCACCATATCATTGCACCTATCAGATGAAGCCGTAGACAATTTGATATTTCCAAAATATTTCACAGTGAAATACAAACATGAAAATTGAAAAATGCATATATAGAGTTTTAAATGATTCTGAAACTAATACTTGTACAACTCAGGTCAAGAAATAAAACATCATCGAGACCCCAATAACCTGCGCATTCCCCACAGATCACACTCAGCTCTCTGTTCTACAGCAGTCATCATTCTGATGTCTGTGGTACTAACCTCATTTCTTTCCTTTGTATGTTTACCATCTATGTATGCATCTCTCAATAATACAATGCAGTTACCTTGGTGGTTTTGTAGAAATGGAATTAAGCTGTGTGAATTTTGGGGGGTACTTTCCGCAACATTTGTAAGAGTCATGTTATTGTAATAATGAAAAGTTTTAAATAATTACTCCTTACATGTGTATCTCCCCCAAAGGACTCCCAACATCACGTCCTTTCACCATTGTATTACTACCACTTCCTGGCATGTGCTCAAAATATTAATTGTGAAAAACAAAACCATCTGTATCCACATGACTTACCATCCATATTAATATGACTTTATTATGCCACTGTGTTTATAAATGTGATCTAATTATTCCAGGAAAACCTTCCCCAGGAATGTAAAAGTTGCATGTAACCTTATTATTTCAGAAGATTCCTTTAAGAATCATTTAAATGAACATTAAACTGCCCAAGTTTTCAACTGATAGTGTCAGGCAATAGAAACAGCTATTTACTCACCAAGATTCCCTCAACCCTTGACTCTAAATCTACTCTTTGCCATGTCCATCAGTCCTAACCCTAAACTACTATATCATGATCTTTACTCAGCCCTAATCAAACCTCCACTTCAACAGTTCTGCTTTAAACTAGACTCCAAAACTCAATAACAGCTTTGATTTTGCCCTCTGCCTCTGAAACACACTAAGAGTCTGTCAAATACACTCAGCATTGTCTTATTAACAGGTTGTTCTGAGGATATTTTTAAGGATCCATCATATACAGTTGATTTTTAAAATTTTTTAAATTCTAGTTTCTTAGTACATATGTGTAGCACATAATCCCTCGTAGGAGGTTGGTACGTGCGCATAGCACATCTTAGTTCCTTTTTCCAACACCTTTCCCTTTCCCCCTCCCACTTCCACCCATCCTTCGATCCCCTTCCCTTGCGTGTATTGTTGGGTTTGGCTTTGCACGTCTGTGTAGGACATAAGCTTACATTTCCTGTGCAGCATTGGTACACGGACATGACACATCCCAGCTCCCTGCCTCACCCTTCCCTCCCCATCTCTCAATTCCTTTCCTATTTGAGCAAGATCTATCTCCCTACTTCCCGTTATCTATCTTTCATTTTGCTCTTTCTTTTCATTCTGGACTCCTCATATGAGAGAAATGTGATATTTAAGCTTGTGTGTTTGATTTATTTCACTTCACATTATTGTCTGAAGGTGCAGCCATTTTACTGAAAATGACTCGTTTATCTTTTTCATGGCAGAGTAGTACTCCATGGTGTGTAAACACTACATTTTCTTTAGCCATTCACCTACTGATGGATATATGGGTCACATCCAAGATTTAGATATTGTGAACTGTGCTCCTGTAAACATTGGTATACGTGCACCCGTGTGATATGATGTTTTTAACTCTTTGGGGAAGGTACCAAACAGGGGAATAGCTGGGTCAACCGGAGTTTCTAGTTTTATTTCTTTGACAACTTCCCATACGGATTTCCATATTAGTTGTACTAAGTTACACTCCCACCAGAAGGGTTCCTCCCCACCCGGCCCCGAAACCCTCTCAAAATTCTTATGCAGTTGGCTGAGCTTGTAAATTAATGAAAGGAAATACAGGCAGCACATTCAGGTTAGAAAAGCAGTGTGTTCTGGTTCCATGTAGCCTTCCTGCTCACTACTAAAGCATCCAAAACTTTGTGAAGAATAATGGAGAGATGGCAAAGCCTTCCTCAGAAACCAGTTTATAGAGACATAACCCTTAAGGAGCATTGGGGAAGTCCAAGAGTAGACCCTCAGACCTAAGTATGGGAGATTCCCAGCAACACTAAGGAGTCATTAGACTGAAATAGTCATTCAGAGCAGTCCTGATTAAACCAGTTTTATGCTTTCAAAAAAATTGTAGAGAACTTCCAGAGTATCTGGATAAATATGTGTTATGGCCAGCAAGCTTGCTTACTAATGCCTCAAGCACACTGGACTGAGACGTCGGAGTCTCATTCTCTCAGAGGAGTGGAGTTCAGAGTGTTCATTCATTGCCCTTGTCACTCCTGTAAAGAGTCAGTTTGTTTTCCTACAATAAAATATCTGCCACTAATAACTTAAAAAGGACTGGGGATACAGTGGAATGTGATTGCCTTGAGTTCAACCCCCAGTATGGGAGATAGAAAGGAAGAGGGACAGAAAGAAGGAAGAGGAGGAGGAGGAGGAGGAGGAGGAGGAAGAGGAGGAGGAGAGGGAAGGAGAAGAAGAGGATAAAAGAAGGAGGACAGGGAAGCAGAAAAGGAGGAAGGAAAGAAGGAGGTGGAAGGAGGAGGAGGTGGGAGAAGGGGGGGAGGAAGGGCAGGGAGGGAGAGGGGCACGGCCTGCAGTGGTGGGGAGTGTGTTCCGGCAAACTGCTCACATCTCAGAAGCATAAAAAAGACAGAGAGAGAGAGACTGGGATCCCGCAGCTCCCCTTGAGGGATGCTCACAGTGAACCGAGGGTCTCCCACGAGGACCCTTCTAAAGGTGCACAGCACCTCCTAGGAGCTCTTCCTTGTGGACCAAGCTGTGACTGGACAGGCCTTTGGGGGATACTATCCACATGCAAGGCACAGCAGCTGCTGTCAGCAAGGCCTCACCCCGACCTCAGAGAATCCTGTCAGAATCAAAGCTGCAATGGCAGTGCGTGGGGGACACGTGGGGACCTCAGGATGGAGCAAATGTGTTCCAGGAGTGAAATGGATGTACGGGTCTTTGAGAAGTGGGCGACAGGTTGTGGTAGGAAGAACAGCGGTGGCCCAAAGTGTCCACATCCTAATTCTCAGAATTTACGAACGCTGCCTTACATATGCAAAAGGAATTTATGGTTACAGTTAGAGATCCTGAGATGAGAAGAATCACCCAGATCCCGTGGCTGTCCTTCCACCCTACAAGGTGATGACAGGAGGACAGCCTAGGAAGATGTCCACTGGAGATGAAGGAAGAGGCCACGAACCAAGGAAGTCAAGAAGCCAAGGAAGGCAGCAGAACTGATCCTTCCCTCAGAGCATTCAGAGGGCAACCATCCTGCCTGCACATTAACCGCAGTCCAGTGGCACCGATTCGGACTTCTGACCTGCCGGAATGTAAGAGAAGAAATTTATTTTGTCTAAGCCACTGAATCTCTGGTAACTTGTTGTAGCACCCAAAGGAAACTAATGCAGAAACATTATACATCATTACACATGGCCTCACCAACTAAATTAGGACAACTTCGTAGAATTTCGTTGTGCTGATGACAAATTACTACAGATGCCGTTGTCTGGAATAACACATGAACATTATGTCAGGGCTCATGGGTCAGGAGTCCAGGCACAGCTAAGCTGAGCTCTCTGCTTAGGGACGCAGGTATAGCCAACTTGGCTGGGGTCTCACCTGTGGCTGGGGATCCTCTTTTACATGGTTTTATCAGAGCTCATCTTCTTGCAGCTGTAGAAGTCTGGCGCTTTGGAGAGAGAATCTCTAACTTCTTCCATCTCTGATCTCTAAACAGTCTTTTTTAAAGAGCTCATTTAAGTAAGTCAAGCCCTCTCAGGATAATTTCTCCTTGATTAATTCAAAAGTCAACTGATTTGGATCTTAATTACACCTTCAAAATCTTTTCACTTTTGCCGTATAATATAACCCAATTCCAGAAAGTACCATCTCTCTTTATTCACAGGTGCTGCCCACGCTCAAAAGGGAAGAGACTACCTGAGTGTGTGCATTAAGGGAGGAAACATTAGAGAGTTAGTCTCAGGACCTGCCTATCACAGACACATCAAATTTTATTTATTATACCTAATGTACCTTTTTAACACTTTTTAGTGGGTATTAATATATGTATATTTAATTTTCACAAGCTTGGTGAAAAATTTGATTTTCCAATCCTATATTTTTCTTATAAAGTCTTAGGTTCCTAAGCCAAAATTCTCATAGCTTGCAAAAATTCTAATTGAGGAAATATATATACATATATATATATAATATAGAGAGAGAATTCTAATAAAAATAAAAACTTTATACACACATATCCTTAGGGAGAAAATTATTGGTTTTTTTTTACAGATTAGGAGCATAAGAGAAAAATAAACTGAGTTACCTAGAATTGTGAAGAAAAGCAAGTTTTTGCAGGCCTGGCATTGAAATCCAAATTTCAAGAATTCTTATTTGAAGTTCTAGACACTGAAACATAAAATAATCAATATTTGCTCCTCAGAAAATACAAGTTCAGTATTACAATTCATATTTACATGCATTAGCATCAATAATTTCCTGCTGGAGACTACTACAAGTCCTCAGAAATGCTAAGTTGTTTACTTCACACCTCCTGGGAGGTTGTAATTTTCCACTACTATCAGTTAAGCACTAATATTATATTCTTACCCCCTTGTATGTGTGCCTAGGAAATTGGCATGGGCTCATTTCTCAACAAATACATGCAACTTATAAGGCTTTGTCCTTGCCACTTAATCATGGAGTCCAATAATTTATCATTTATTTTGTTTTGAACTATTAATGGTTTTGTAGGCCGCCATTTTGCAGATATAGTTTGATGGTTCTGATTAATTTCATGCCTACTATCCTCATAAAAATAATCAGAGAGAGAAGAGGAATGGAGGGAGGGAAAGAGACAGAGAGAAATGGGAGAGGGAGGAAGGGAGGGAGGGAGGAAACAAGCAAGAAAAGGAAGAAGGAAGGAAGGAGGTTGGATTTTATTTTGTAGCCCCTTCATTCAGATCATTTTCTAGTGGAAGCTGTTATTCAATGTGTCCCCCCTCCCATCCCAGAAGGATCCAGTAGGATTAGAATTTTCTCTAATATTCCAAATTCTAAATGATGCTTATAATCTTCTGTTCTCCTCTGTCTACTCCAGGAAATCACATTTCTACTGCAATGGACAAAACCCTGTGACAGAAGCTAGGATGTCTCATCCCAATTCTGCCTGTAGGTTTATGGCTTTGACAAGTTACTCTGGACCTTGCTTTCCACATATGAGAAATAACAGAAAATTCACGAGCTCCACCCAGCTCTAAAATTCTACGATTCTCTGTTGAACTAAGTCCAAATGAAAATCATTAACTTTTTATGAAATATTATTCTATGTCACTACTTTGTTATTACTATTTTCATTGCTTTTTAATAGCCTGAAAACAACTCATATGAACTATAACAGCAAAGTAGAAATGAAATTGGGAACAGAAATAATGATAAAACTTCCATATAATGAGCACTTTGTATGTTCCTGGTGCCATGGTAACTGCTTTACACATTTTATTTAATCCTCAGGACAGCTCTCTGATAGGATTATTACCTCCATTTTACAGATGAGGGACTGGAGGATTACAACAGTTAGATGAGCTCCCCAAGGTCGTATTACTAAGCTAGTCAGCAATAAAAATTGAGTTTGAGCCTATGTCACCAGACCCTAAAGACCCTACTTTGAAGGGTCATCATTACCCTGGCCCCTCACTTATGGATGCCAGTTTAGCCCAAGATTGCTAGATTGGAGGAATCGCCCCAGAAGGCAATGTGGACAGCACGCCCTATTGCAGCACAGGATAGGAGACTGGAAAGCATGTGGTCTGGGGTCATTTGCTGCTGCTGTCAAATATCCCTCCCTTGGGGCTTTGCTTCTCTTCTCAGCATTTCTCCATAGTTTTAAGAATCAGGCAAAAAGCACATACTGCTCTGGGAAATGAAAGATTACCTGCACTACCTCTTTCGAAAACACTCTTTTACGAGATGGAATTTACCTACATGTTCTCCTATTTTAAAATAAATTATTGTAAAATGAATACACAACACATAAAGACTTAAGACAGAGAGAAGCATAAAGTCCCTTAGAATGTAGGGCTGGGGATACGGCTCAGCAGCATGAGCACCTGCCTACCAAGCATAAGGTCCTTAGTTTGATTCATGGTACCAAATAGGGGGCTAAGCACTAGAAAATATTTTTATTGCACAGATAATAAAAAATGAGTCACTGAGTTTGTGAAAGTCTGACTGTGGTGGGATGGGATGGAAACCACTTCCTGGCTCTCCCAGTGTACTGTTCTCTCTATCACTTGGCAGTTTTGCTTAAAGAAAAAACAGGGCCACAGGAGAGGTAAATGCCACCTAAACTGAAGCAGGAGACCGAGGAGGCAGAGCTGGCAAGTGCCAGCCACGGAACACTGAAGAGCGAAGCAAACCTCCAGAACCTGGGGTGAGGTGAGGAAGATTCTCCCCTACAGGGCTCGGAAGGGAGCACGTCCCGCAACACCTTGATTTGGGCTTCTAACATCCAGAACAGTGAGAAAATGAATTTAGACCATCTGAACCACCTGTGGTACTTTGTTATCACAGTCTCAGGAACTTAATGCAAGGACAGAAGAGATAGTAGGCTGCAGAGCAGAGGACGAGGAGCCACCAAGGGACAGGTGGAGAAAAATAGAAAGAAAGTAGATTTTTCTTGTATCACAGCCATTATGAGTAATGCTGCAGGGACATGGGAGTATGGGTGCATGGATAAATAAACTAATACATGTATGAAAAGGAATATTATTCAGTCTTAACCAAGGAAATTCTGTCATTTGCTACAATGTGGGTAGACTTGGAGGACATTATGGGAAATAAAATAAGCTAGACACAGAAAGAAACTATTGCATGATCTCACTTATATGTGGAATCTGAAGCAAAACAAAGCAAATGGTTAAATTCAGATATACACATGGAATAAAATAGGGTTACCAGGAGCTGGGGCAGGGTGGAAGAGGAAATAGGAAGAAATTGGTCAAGAGATACAAAGTAGCAAATACATAATATGAACAAATCTAATGCACAATAAAGGTAGAGTCAATAAAGTTGTATTCTATTAGGGATTTCTGTTCAATAAGCAGATTTTAGTCTTGCCACATGCACAAAGATAACTACGCATGAGAGATGATAAATAAATTAATCTGCTACTCTAATTAGCCATCTTATTATCTCTGTGTGTCCACAACAAACTTCTATGAACCTCAAGCAGACACAATAAATTTCATTTTTAAAATATAAATTTTTTTAAAAACAAGCTGTTAGAATTCTGAAGTCAGTAGTAGTCCACTTCAGCACTGGCTCCCTACAGCACAAGGCTCCTCCCCTTCGTCCTAAAGGAACATCAGCTTTCAGGCGAGCATTCCTTGCTCTTCATGGCCCTTAGCTTTCTGGGCAGCTTTTAGACAGGGAGAGGCCCAGAAGCACCTCTCAGTTCCTATCTTAAACTTGATCAGAGGCATTGATGCTGGGCCATGTAGGATTTAACCATCCTTAAGAGCTGAAGCATGTAGGGAAATGTTATATTTTGTGTCTAGATGTCCCACAATGCCTCATGCAGTCATGGGGCTTTCTCAGAGGTGGGTGAATTTAGAGTGTATGATGCTGAGATCAAGGGTGTGTGATTAGTAAATCAATCCACTGATAGGCTTGGCATTTCTGGCTAGGATTAAGGGTATGCTATACCTGCCCTAGGGTGGGTAGGCTGCGTACAACACAAGGGACAGAAAGAGTCTTGTCCTTCCCTCTCCCTTGTTGCTTTGCTATCTTGTGAGTACCATGAACTGGTCTCTGCTTTGTTGGCCCTCTGCCAAGCCACAATGCCTTGGAGCCATCTGATTATGAACTGAAACATGTACAAACTGTCAACCAAATAAACATTTCCTCTTCTAATTTTGGATGTTGGGTATTTTGTCTCAGCAACAAGAGAAGTAACTAAGACAGAATTTTCTACCAGAGAAGTGGGGTCATTGCTGTGACTATGCTTGACCATGCGGTTCAGAAGCCTTTGGGAATGGCTTGTGGGAAGAGTTTGGAAAGGTTCGGAGATGCCAGCTGAAAAAGTAGAGTTGGAACACCTTAGACTATACTGTATGGGAGATTATGGTCAGAGCTCAGAAGACCAGAAGGCTGATAGAAATCCTGCCAGTAAAGATCAGGTTGAGGAGGTTTCTTCTGGGAAAGACTGCATTGGTTGTTGGACTCCAGATGATATGTGTGATGGCTTGGCAGAGCGTTTGTCTGCATTTTGCTCCTGTCTAGAGACTTTCTCTGTGACTGAGATTAAGGGCAGTGGACTAATTAACCTGGAAGAAGAAATTTCAATGCAGTCCAATGTTGAAATCATGGCATGGCTGCAGTTGGGGGCTTTTAGCCAGATCTATGTTGAGAATTAAGAGCAAAGGAGCCCAGCAGAATGATTTGAAACATTTTGAATTTTGCCAGAAAGGTAGCTTCAGTCAGGATATGGACTGCAAAGATGGAGCCGAAGAGATCTTGATTGTTGAGAAGGAACAAGAGAATAGAAAGATGGCCTGAGGGCATTGCAAGAAGCATCAGGACTCCAGCCTTTGCACCCCAAAAATTGCAAAGATGAACCATTGCTTTGAGAAGAGAGCTCTAGAGCACCATGTTCCAGAATGATGACAGCTTAGGGAAGTTGTTCTTCAGGATTTGGTTCACAGGCCTTCAACCCTACAGCCAAGAAATAAAACATCGTGGCTACCTCTCCTACTGGCAGCAGACCATGAGGTGTTGGTTTTAGGTGCATGCAAAATGGAAGAGTTGTGGGGTCTGGAAGACTTTCACCCAGATTTCAGAAGAAGGTATAGGAGGATAGACAATGTGTCCCTGAGAGAGCAATATGTGAAGTTGAGAGTGTGAAGCCAAATTTGCAGTGAAGATCCCAGAAGTTTGGAGAAACCAGGAATGTGGATCATTTGAGGAGAACTATAAAAATAGATCAGAGCCAGCCCCAGAGAGAACCCATGGGAGCTACAACCACTGCTAGTGCCATAGGGTTAGAGCCACCCAAGCCCTTTGGAGAGCACATCTTGCCCCAAATTGCCTTGGATGCTGCACATGGAACTACAGGACTTAATCTTTGTCCTGCTGGATTTTGGACGTACTTTGGTCCCAAGCTTTGTATTTCCTTGTTTGTGCCTTTTGGAATGGAAATGTTTGTCTTGTGCCATTGAATGTTGGAAGTGTTTAACTTTTCATTTCTACAAGGGCTCACAGCTAAGAGTTTGCCTTAAATCTCAGAGAAGACTTGGGACTTGGACTTTTCAGCAATGCTGAAACTGTTAGGACTTTGGCAGCTCTTAGAGAAGGGGTAAATGCCTTTTGCATAAGGCAATGTGCATGAGTCTGTGGGGGCCCCGGGGTAGAATGCTAGGTTTGTATCCACATGCCCCCTCAAAGCCTCATGCATGGCTTTAGAGGTTTCAGTCTATGACTGCTTAGCTCTATTGCTCTGGCCTGTGGTGGCTCAGAACATCATGCAGGGAACACCTCATGGCAATTGAGAAGTAAAAGTCAGAGAGGTAGAGATGAGGGTTCCCCCAGGCCCTGCCGCTGCAGTGATCTAACTTCCTCTCACTAGGCCTCATCCCCTAAAGGTTCTACCACCTGCCAATAGATCACAGGCAAATAGTGCTTTGGGGGACATTTAAGATCCAAAGCATAACAGCTCCAGCCTGGCTTGAGCAGGGCTGTGTGCTCAGTAGTTGCTGGAGGAAGTGTGAGTGGCTCTGAGCAGAGCTCCCATCACAATGCTTCTGATACTGTTTAAGGGCTCCTTGCATCACCCACCTCTTCCTTGCATAGGTCAAATGGAAGAACAGCCTCAGACTGCCTACCCTGATTTCTAGGGTGCTGAGAAGTGTTCAGCTGAGATTGCTTGCTCCACTTGCTGCAAAGATCCTAGTTCTGTGGTCAGCACAGGTTTCAGGGCTTCTGGACCATCTCCCTTCACCCTGCTCATGAGGCTCTTCTAACTGGCTGGAGTGATATCAGACTGGTACGAGGATAAACTGATGTCTCTTCTCCCTTCTTCCCTACCACCAGAAGTGAATATAGCTGTGTAAAATCTACAAAATATCAGCAGGCACGACTGAAGAAACCACTTCCAGAGCCATTCCACCCTGTAGATCCCTGGGTACTCCGGCCCTAAGCTAGCCTCCTCTCAGCTTTGCCATAACCTGGAGACGCTTTGCTCTCTGTTGAGAGATGATTTCCTCTCTGTTCCTCATCAAAAAGCACCCCTATGACAACCCGTACTTAGGAGGAGAGCAACTAGGAGGTACACAGACATGAAGCATCACATACATTTTCTAGTGAGCAAAATATATTGATACTTCTAGGAGTAATGATGTCTTAAAATACTAGTTCCTTTTGTTGAATGGTGGCTCCCAAAGATATATCCATACCCTAACCCTGGAATATGACCTTATTTAGAAAAAAGATCTTTGCAGATATGCTTAAATTAAGGATCTTGAGATGAGACCAGCCTGACACCCCAGTGGGCCTGCATCCAGCAAGTGCTCTTCTAAGAGTCAGAAGAGGAGACTGGAATACTACAGCTGGAAGCCGGGAACCAGCAGAAGCTGGAAGGTATGAAGGAGAGCAAGGCCTCTGGAGGAAGCAGGTCCTTATTACTGCCTTGGTTTGGGACTTCGGGCTTCACAACTCCGAGAAAATAAAATTATGTTGTTTTACCCACAAAGTTTGTGGCAATTTGCTGTAACATCTATGGGAAACTAATATACCCATTAATTCAAAGTAATAATATTGCTGCTTCTTGGGTATAATTTGAGATGAATATGGCAGGAAAATAGAGTATAATATCCTGAAATAAAAGAGGGAGCACAGGACTGATGATAAAATCCTCTGCGCTAAAAATAAGCAAAAACTCAAACACAACCGTGCAACTACCTACCTCTCTGAATGTAAACATGTATAGCGGTTTTTATGAGCATGTTTCCTGCAATTTCTTTGCAAATATAATGACACGCTTTGCTTCTTCTCACCAATGGGATTGCACTGTTGTGTTTTGCACTTATTTTTTTCCATTTAATATATCATAGATATATTGCACATTGGTCACAGAAAGATTTGCCTTATCTTTTGAATGGCTACGGCATTGTCTTTGAACATCTCTGCCAAGCTTTATTTAACCCATCCCTATAGAATAACATGATTGTTCCTGGTGTTCTGCCACTTTAAATATTGGAATACTGATTCTCCCTCCCTCTCTCTCTCTCTCTCTCTCTCTCTCTCTCTCTCCCTCTCTCCCTCCCAAATTTGTGTACCCATAGGTCAAAGGATATGAATTACATAATCACCTTCAAAAAGCACTTTACCAACTTTTACCCTCATAGGGAATCCATTTCCCCATATCATTGACCTCATTAGATGTTACCAACAATTTTAATCATTCCTGGCCCATACTTTTCCTATTCTTCAGGTGGGTATTGAGTTGGGATAGGAGAAAAAAACTTATGCATCTAGATTCATGTCATAAACTCAAAACAAAATTTCTAATGTGGTATATCCCACATCTAAGGAAAAATATCTTCCTCAGATGGTAGCTTTGTTCTCTTGGCACGATACATACTACTAGGTTAATTCCAGCCATCCCTCATCACCTTGGGGGGTTTCTAACCACTACCTGAAAAATATTTTGACTTCTCAAAGCCTGGCTTGATGACTCGAGTGAATTTTATACAGTCCTATCAATCTTACACCAGATTAATTTGTCACTAGCACCTTGCACCTTAGGTCTCTGCTCCAGTTGACTCAGAATTTATTTAACAATTGTTTGACACTGATTGACAACATTCCAGGCATTAAAGATACAAACTTGATACCCTCAACCAGAGTGCCTGCCTGGACAAGCTCGTGTGTTTATTTGGGATAACTTGCCTCTTATTGACCCCAGTTTTGTGTGTATGCGTTTTGTTTCTGAGCTGCATCGGGAAATTTGGGTTCTGAAACCCTTCCCAGCTTGTTCCCCTTTTCCAGGGAAATCACAGTGGAGAGAGCACCTTCTAGGAACCCACCTGGCTGCCTTCTCCCGGTTACTCATCATCTACTTGCAGCGAAGGCTGCGAGTTGCAGCCACGGCAGCAGATTTGCTGTTCTGCACATCTACCATTCTCCATGCCTCCCGTCCAGGAAGCACGGCAGCCTGTGAGCCTGCCAGCCTCCTGCGCTCTCTGCTGATTGCTCTCTGCATGGCTGCTCCAGGGCACCGTCACCAGCTGGCTGCCTGTCAGCAGTGTGAGATGTAAATGTCCTTGTGCTTCCAGCCCTCCTTTACCACTTCTTGACATTTTGCTGAAATCGGGAAGAGAAGATGGAAAATGCTGTTTCTCACCTTTATTCACTGTGGTAGGGAGAGGGAGGGGGCTGCAGGTTGATTCTTGGCAGATATATAAAAATCTTTCTAAAAACAATTCCAGAATTTCATATTGTATGTACTTCACTACAGTACAAAATAAAAACAATAACAACAACAACAAAAATTAACAGCTGGGAACACCTTAATATTTTTCTTCCAGAAAGTCCCTTAATAAAGCATTTGTATTTTGACATGACATAATCTATACGGGTGTTTTTATGTGTCTTAACAGGGAGACATACAGAGAACTGTGCCTTT
Source organism: Chinchilla lanigera (assembly GCF_000276665.1). NCBI lineage: Eukaryota > Metazoa > Chordata > Mammalia > Rodentia > Chinchillidae > Chinchilla > Chinchilla lanigera. Next base: position 22,361,163 of record NW_004955434.1, read on the forward strand.
GCGTGGTGTGACTGCCCAGGGTGCTGGTAAGCCATTCGTGATCTACTACCATGCTGGGGACATTCATCTTATGTCCGTGTAGATCCCACTTATAGCACATGACTAGATTATTAATTCTGAACTTTTGAAATTTTGTCTTCGGATTACAGAACAACCACGGAAGTCTTCATCTCTGGGTGGAAATGGTTCTTCTTTTGATCAGCACACTTGGATGGGAAGCATAAGGAACAGCGGTGCAACACGAAGACCTTTCACTCTCTTTAGCGTCTCTGGCTGGCTGCCTGCTCTGCTCTTTCAGCTGCAGGAAAGGATGTGCACGGTTCTGATTTCCCTTTCCCAGAAGATGTGCTGTGCCTCACAGCTAACCGTGCGCTAGAAATGGGATGCAGTGGCAGGTAGACATCATCGTCTTCACCCCACAGCCCAGGTCTAGGGAGGACATTTTTCAAAAGGTGGAAACTAATGAGAGATGAAGCAGAGTGCCCATGACTGGATGGGAGTGAAAGACAGAAACAAGAAGAATTACGGTGAAGGATTTTGATCCCGGTGGCATGCCCTCATTACTCTGCCTCTTCTCCTGCTGTAGTAGAGACGCATTAGCAGCCTGATTGCCATTCGTTCGAGTCTGCCAGTGTCCGGAAATCATTTTAAATGCCATTTAGCAGCATTTAGATTATTTTATGAAAATGCAGTACCCATTGGAAGGATTATTAAGCCCATATTTGCAGTGGTCTGGGAAAAAAATAAAACGTCTCTTCGGAAGATGAGTCCCACAGTTACCCCTGCAGCAATTACTCATTTAGTGGCCTCTCTGCCTCCATTAGAACCTGAGATAAACGCATGTGCTAATGCAGAGCTCTGCTGTGGGATTTTCCTTTAGAAGTCCAGACTCTCATTAGCCACCACTTGACGCTCAGGACCGTAGATCCCATTTCCTTCAGCTGGTGTCACTGTTAGGGTGTTAGCTTCGTGACACAGTAACTCCTCTTCTTTTCTGTATTCCTGTTGCTCCTGTGATAACAATATTGCAAATAATAAACTAATGGCTAGAGTTTGCTTGCTTTCCTCCAAAAATGATCCCTCATGAGGTGGCAGGTCTCAGCTTTTCATCAGAAACAGGGAGGTTTTATGAAAAGTCTCACATCACATGGCTCACAGAAGCCTGACACTCACTTGAGGGAAATAATGCTCCATTTAAATCTTCTCAGCATGAGCTTCTCAGCATGTGTCGAAAGTTGAGAGTTGAATAAATAACACTATAATTACCTAAGCACACTGGTAAGCAAATACTCAGGTAGTGTATCTGAACTGCAGTGATGTGCTAGAGTCGACTTGCTCTGGCTTGGGAGCCCCAGTGGTACATATCTCTCCCCAACTCCAGGTTCGTGGACTGATGTCAGCTGGGTTGTCTGAAATTGACCATGAGAATTGGTAAATGCTATAAATTTGATTTTCCTTCCTTCCTTCTCTCCCCTCCTTCTTTTTTTTTTTTTTTTTGAAAGCTTGTCATTATCCATTTTCCACCCCCATCACCTCAGTAGACTCTCCAGAGTGAACCAGTTGTTCAGAGACAGCTGGGTAACAGCCAAGGCCTCGCTCATCGCTGCAGGTTGACCATGAATGTGGTGATGTAACTCTTCCCAGGCAGCACCACCCTGTGACCTCAGGGTCATTTTTTCTATGCAACTCAATCCAATTCCTGTAACTTGAATCTCTCACATATTCCTCTAGATCGCACCAAGAAACTTCTGTGGTGAAAGTACAATGACGCTCAGACCCAGCTTTGAAAGAGGAAAAAATTGCTCTTTTTAGAATTTAGTTATGAAAGATACCGAGAGGTTGGGTACACAGGTGAAGGTTTTGAGAGGCAGTAGAGACTGCCTCTCAAACCTTCCTAAAGCAGTGAAAGCAGGAAGTCCCAAGGCCTGCTTTGAATTCCTTTACCGTAATGCTTTTATTATTAATGAATCAAAATTTCACTATTTAAATTCCTATCAATATTTATATTTCAGTGTGAAGGAGAATACCTTTGTTGTTCTTTGTTTGCTTGTTTGTTTTGGTGCTGGGATCAAAGCTGGGGCCTCACCCGTGCTAAGCACAGTTTTTCATAAAAATATTTGCTTTTCTGCTTACGTTATCCTTGGTGAGACTGTTAGCCTAAGAAAGCAGATTGCCCCTCTAATATGATGGGCTGATGCGATCAAGTGAACCCCTATCCAAGTGGGTGACTTCTTCAGAGTAAAAGAGAATTCTTCCCCCTGACTCATCATTGAGCTGGGACATTAACTTTTTTTGTTTGGGATTTGGCAGAAAAATTGACTCCGCCAGCTTGCCAACCCAACCTGCAGACCTTGGGCCTTGCCCGCTCCAACTGTGTGAGCTGATTTCTTACTATCTATTGTCTCTCTGTGTATCTACTCACCTGGCTGTTGTACTGATTCTCTGTCTCTGGAGAAGATATCAGGAACTCACACAGGGGCTTTCATGCTTCTAAAGAGCGTGAAAGCATCCTGAGACCCAGCTTTGAAAACGATGTTACAGATCATGTAACCTCACAGGGGAAGTATCACCAAAGCCAAAAGCGGATTTCCTTTTCTACTGACTTTGCCTAGGAGAGGTGCCTTAATCTGTAAATCATACTTTCTCTCGAGTGTATTTTCTCACTGTGTCACTGATTACTGATTGTTAATAACTTTTTCTCCCTTTATTCACACCAGCTAGCCACGTGTTCACTTTCCGTTCAATCCATGTCCTCCATATCAATCATCTTTCCTCTCCGTTTTGTTTCTATGTTTTTACTTTATTTTGGGAACTTCAGTTTTATTATTAAAATCCTTCTGTGTGTTATACATCTTTGATTACAACTTGTTCTGCCTTTTTACCCTAGTATTTTAGCTCCTAAAATCTTTCTATGCGTGTGTCATAGAGGCACTGTGTCCCATTCTCTGTTGTTCTTTCTGAAGAGTTTTTTGACAGTGTCTTCTGAATGTAACAAGAGAACATTATTTCTGAACATATTTTCCTTTTGTCTTTTCTTATTTTGTACTTTTATTTCTTTGGCTTGGGTTGATTTTTCTGATCTTTTAAAATGTTCCTCTTTGTTAACCCTTTAATTGGGAAATTCTTTTCGAATCTTTTTGTTCCGTTGTTTTGTTTTGTTTTGTTCTCAGAAAGCGCCGCGCTTGGGTAGGGTGACACTGGTTCTGTGCACTTCCTGCCTCTCATGCAGTGACTCCTCCCGCAGACATCTGAAAGGCAGAATGCACACGCAGAGTTCTAATCCAGTTCCCAGATTTCTGTGGATTGTCACCTAGTTCGAATCTACTTTACCAAAGTAATAGCTTCTCTTTCTTCCTGCAGCCTGAATTTTAGCCACTGAGAACCACTACGATTCACAAGAAACTACAATTCCTGGCTTAGACCTGCAATAAACAGCTTCCACTGCTCACCCGACTTGCAGCCTTTACTTAGGGAATAGTGCTGTGAGAATCCCCCACTGCCACTTGCCTTGCTCTTTTCATCAGCCTTGTCTCTGATAGTGAGGAGCAAGGGTGATGAACACAGTATTCTGACTGTCCCCTAATTCATCATACGTTGAAGTCAATTCTGAGTAATTTGTTTTAAATACACTTTAACCTGAATTATATTCATAGTCAGGAAGATATACCACCAGAGAGTGGAACTGGATTGTCTACTGAATTTAGTGCTCAGTGTTGATACGTTCTTTTTTCTGTATCTTTATGAATACTGTAGTTAGATATCGGAAGCCAGTGTAGTAGAGACTGATAAGCAGCTATCACTTTGAGACCCCTGGTGATATTAAAGCAATGTCTAAACCATGAATACTCTGTGAGCTCTAGTAAATAGTCATTCTCATGATTTCTCCTGCTGAAAATTCAGATCAAACTTCTACCAGATACACAGGGTGTCTGATTCTGCCTTCAGGTGACTAATGCCGTCCCAGTGTTGAGGCCAAGCAAGTGGACTAATGACAAGACTAAGTCAGGGATTTCAGGACTTGACAGTCTAAAGCAGATGACACCAAGCTGGAGCAAATACTCAAGGGTAAAAGCAGAGAAGACTACTCAGCTATTAGGCCCCCCAGTGAGTGAAGGGATGGGTAAGGCCAACAAAACTCCAGGTCACTTCTCAAATATTCATTGCCTTCAAGCCATATGACTGGTCCCAAGCCACGGAAATTAGAACTCACACAGGGATCTGGGATGAACCGCTTCACATCTCTGCTCGGTCCTAGACACCCACTTCCCTCTTTCTTCTCCTCCCCACCTCACTCTATTCCAGTGTCTCCACTCCAAATCTCAGAGATGCTGATTTGCTGTCACTCACCACTCTGCCATCTTCCAGGAAGTCTCCAAAGTTGGATGGGGAGGTCTAGAACCTGTATGAGAAACAAGGTTCTGATACCCAAAACTACTCTCAGGTGCTGGCTTTGGTGATTTTAAAGAAATAGGATCAAAGCAGACACAGAGGGATATTTCTGTAGCATCATATGTATCCCATATATCTCCACTGGATCAGAGCAAACAAGCTTTAATCAAAGAGGAAACTGAATTTAAATTCCAAATATAAAGAACTCAGCCTTAGCTTCTCCCAAAAGGTTTCTGGTCAAGTTCTTGAAGATACTGACTGGCTTTTTCCTTTGTGTCTCTCCAAGGACAGGAAAAAAATCAGGTCCATAATATTCTTTGAAAAAACATGCTAGGTTACAAGCTTGTCTGCTTGCGATTTCTAGAGAACCCGTGTTCTTCTTCTTTCGATCTCTTGGTGCTGGGATGCAGGGAAAAATAAAAGTAAATCCATATCAAGCTTTTGCAGGAAAAATCCTCTGTAATCTTTTTTGCTTATATGTGGAGAAGTTCTGGCCTGGCATTTTCAAAGGGTTTTCTAGCTTATTCTCTTAGTTCCTCTGCCACTGATTTTGTATACTGCCTTCCTTTTCAAGTATTGATTTAGGATATGCACAACTTAATGAAAAGAAAACCAAAAGAGCAGTAAAAGCTTGAAAGCACATCATTATCCAGATGGTAATGCATTTTGTGTTTCCACTGCCAAGAGAACAAAAAGATTAACGTTTTTGTAATAGCAGACAAATTTAAGTTAGACACAGGAGAAATCCAGGCGTCACTCATCAAAAAGGCACATTAACATGGCACAAGCTTCCAAAAGGAGGTTGTGTAGCTTCTTTAGTAGGCTTGTGAAAGAAATAGTTGACAATATTTGTTAAAGTACACGAATAGAGTCTTATCAGGAGATTGGCAAAAGTGCCAGATAATTTCTACTACCCATCCCTTGCCATCCAATGATTATAAATCATGTAACTGTAATAATTCATTCACCTGGGAAAAGACACATGTTTTTATTTCTTTTTCCCTTGAGCAATTAAATCATGACGGTTTCTGAATGAAATCTGCTCACATGTTATTTTTTGCAGTGACTTTTCTGTTCACTTAACAGACTAATCAAAGTATGTAAGCTTTGTAATTGTAATAAAATCCCACAATTTTTCCCTCACACAAATTAGGGAATCAATGAAGGGGGAAAGTAGATTTCTACAGTGAATTCAAACTATTTTGCACTTGAGTTAAAGGCCAAACCCTCAAAATGTTCCAGGCCCCCTTCAGGGACTGACCTAATGGTAAACTTACCTTTAAAAAAAATCATAAGTTAGAAGTATAGACTTTACTGCTTCTAAAGTAGACTCAAAAGCCTCACTGTTCTTTCTGAGTATCTGTGTTAAAATTTATTCTATTTTGTTTCACAGAAAATCACTGTGGTATGTAACACCTCAGTGAAGGCAGATTATTAACAAAGACTTTGCCTGCTGCCCTGTCCTACGTAAATATGCTCAGACCCTACCCCTCCTTGCAATTCCCTGTCGTCTTGCGTAACCGCCTGTAAACTGTCGTGCGGACTTCTTGTGCTGTGCTGCTGAGATCCACTTGCCTTTCTTCCACTACTCATCTTTCAGATCTCAGCATAAAAATCCCTTCTCAGGCAAGACGTCCAGACGTTCTGGGTTAGGCCGGGTATCCGCAATGCACACCTCCGCACCTGCCTCATTTTCTCTTGTGCCTCTCTCATCGGAAGTGTGGATGTCTGTACGAGGCCTGCTTCTTGCTAGACACCAAGACGAGGACGGTGGGAGCCTTTGTCAAGTTGACTACTCCATTTTCACATCTAAAACGAAATGCTGTGGTCAGTGTCCAGCAAACGCTTTAAATTAAATAGTTCATCCATGCATAACTTTGGGGTATTCCAATGTCACTATAAGTACTCAAGATTAGTAATACTTCCTTTTACTACCACACACTCGTGTTTTCAGTCTTAGTATTCCATTTCACGGTTGCTATGTATTTAAAATTCCTTCTCCTTTGGTCACTTTCTTTTTTTAGGGATGACTTCCATTTTTGTTTTTATTTTATTTCTTTTTCATTTCCTCCCACTACCTGCCCTGATGGCTGCTTTATCCTAGATAAAAGCAGAATTCTTAACAACAGGCTCTTCCCAGAGACACTGAACTCTCCCCAGAATTGAAGTACTAGTCCATAGCGGTAAACCACACAGATAAGCAACGTTAGCCTGTCCTACAGCTCTGGTCTCAATTAAATTTTGAGGATATCTTGCCTTCTTTCACGCCACCTTCTTTCCAACGTTAATAATTCCATTAACAGGTGAGATGTTGAATTTTGCCATCAGAAATACGACTTTACATGTAAGTTATTGCCAGAAAAATTGTACTTTTATTAAAACCACATCGAATGTCTCAACTTTCGTCCACCTTCCTGTTCGTGTTTGAAGGGTGGTGATGGCCCTGTGCAGCAGGCGGAGGCGAAAGGACGTGGCAGGGGGCTGAGCTGTCCCTGAGCACGGTTTTGCTGAGGCCGGCCTGACCCCACTGCGGCCCTCAGAGGCGGTGCTCAGCACGTTCTTGGAGCGCAGGGCGGGGCGGGGGGCAGCCGCGGGAACGGCGCTGTCGCTCACTCTGCGCTCTGTCCTAGGAGGTGCCGATCACCTTAGATCCTCTTTGTGCTCCAGGACACACGCAACCACCCTGTTAGTCAGGAAAAGCAGACAAGAGACATCCATTTCTTCTGGAAAGAAAATGACAGATCTATTTTGGCCTCCTAAACACAGTTCCACCCAACATCCCTCGGGGGCCTGAATTCAGCTCTGGGGAGTGGACAGATTTACAAGCAGGCTGAGGAATTTCCTGGAAGAAAAAGATGGAGACCTGACCTCTTCCTTCTCCCCGAGTAACAGCCTCGTAACTGCTGACAATACGACACAGTGTCAACTCAGGCTTGCAAAGCAACAACAAAACCTTTTCCAAGGAAGTGAGACTCCAAGTCCTACCCAAAAGGCACATGTGGAAAGAAGAGGGCGATAGACGACTCCGTGGAAAGCCAAGCAGTATGCTGCAAATCTGTCAACCCAGAACCTAGACCCACGGTGCAGATATTGAAACCCTGAACAGAAAGTCACAGCAGTGCAATACTTTGTCATGATGGTAAAGCAAGGAAAGAACTGATGTCTATTTTACAGCAGGAAATTTTACTTGTGCTCTGACACTGATCCAATTGTACTGGGATTTAAAAAAAATGTTATATATTCATTCTAACAGAAGCAGTTTAAAAGCTTCTAAAATCAAATCAATTACAACATAAAATGTCATGCAAAGTAGTCCAATTTCTTCCCGTAAATATACCCTTTCACATTTGCATTGACCTAAATAAGTGTAATAATCAAAAGCTGACTTTAGCTGGGCATGGTGGCACACACCCACAATCTCAGCACTTACGGAGGCTGAGGCAGGAGGGTGGTAAGTTCAAGTCATGTCTGGGCACCTTAGTGAGGCACATCTCAACATACAGAAGGGCTCGGGATATAGTTCTGTGTTAGAGCACACTGTGTCAGGGAACCCTGTGTCGGGGCACCCTGTGTCGG
>NW_004955434.1:22370458-22403669 GCF_000276665.1 Chinchilla lanigera
GCCCTGGAAGGAGGACGCAGAAGCTGAACGGGGAGACGCCTGGCTGAGGACGGGAGGGAGCTGAGCTCCGGGCGCGGCAGAGCCGCTCCGGACAAAGCCGCTCGAGGCAAGTGCAAGTTTTCACCGCGGCACTGTCACCGGCGCCTTCTTCCTGGGTGGGGATGAAGAAGTACAGGAGAGAGATTTCAGCGCTCCTACCCAGGAGGACCATTTCGATAACACTGTTCTTCTCAGAGTCATGCAGGTCAAGAGCTTTGGACCCGGCCCGGGAATGTAGCTCAGCGGCACAGCGCCTGCCTGGCAAGCGCGAGGTCGTGAGTTCGGTTCCCGGTACTGGAAAAAAAAAGAACTTTGGACGTTCCGGTCGTACCAAATGCACCCACCTTGTGACCAAGACACTACCTCCTTCGACTCAGCAGGGGCCAAGAGAGTGCACAAAATACAAACTTCTTTAAACAAAAGCAGCAGGGGTACGTGATGCATTTGAACGACCGTCTGCCAAGAAGCGGAAAACTAGGTAAGATTCAGCCGCTTCTCCCAACTGTGGGACACAAGAGGGGTCTCAGCGTCTGGCCCTTGATCTTCCGTCTCCACTATGTCCATGGTCCCTGCGTGCGGCTGACTGCACTGACTGGCGTGCTTGCGTCCCTGGGTGGCTCCGGTTTTGAAGGTGCTTTTTGAGATTTGGACTCATACTCGGAAACTAATTAAAAAAAAAAAAAAAAAAAAAAAAAGCACTCTCCAGATAGGATTAGAGGCTTCCCACTTGAAACCATTTCTGAGAAATCCTAGATTTCTCCATGATGACTTCCCATATTTACTTAGGATTGTTAGGAGTTTCTTTTTACAGCCCAATAGCTGGGGTCAGAAATGAGGGCACATAAATGGACGACGTGATACTTCTACCTTAGGTTTAGGAGGCGTATTATCAGGAAATTTAAGCTATTTGAAACCTGTTTTGCATTTTTTGTTGGAGTCAACTATTCTAAGGAAACATGTTTTTGATCCACTTACGTGTGTGTCAAGAAATAAAAGAATTACACACCTGCAAAAAAAAGAAAAGAAATCACTGTTCGGCTTCATCAGTCCTCTCGTATCAGGATCCGTCTTAGTAATCGACGGCATGTCATGGGTTTCATTGGCAGCATTCTCCCACTTAGCGGTACTTTTTAAAAAACATTATGTCTCTCGTAATGAATATACAATGAAATGTGGTGGGCGTGTTTAAGTCGCTGTGAATGTAAATGAAACGTGTGCTGGGCCGCTGCCCGTTGCCTTCCGAGTTCCACTTCCCTTCTGTCAGTGGGTTAGGTCTAGAATGCTCCTCCCCGCAGTCCTCATGTTAAGAGGGGGGCCCGCCTGGAAGGGGCGGGTCACTGGGCCACGAGTCGGAGAGACACATCTCCCTCCCTTCTTCCTCCCTTTCTCTGCTTCCTGGCCGCCATAGCATGAGCCGCTCTCCGCTGCCCAGGTTCCCCCACGTTCTGTTTCTGCCTTGGATCTAGCCAGCTACCGACTGAATCTTCTAAAAACCCTGAGCCAAAATAAACCTGTCCTCCTTTAAATTACAGATACCGGGCATAGTGTCCCAGGCCTGACAGAGTGACGGACACACCCTCTCCGTCTTGCTGGGGACCCTGGGGAGCTTGGGTGTATGCGCCATCCAGGCTCCCTCGGCATCTGGCCAATGGGAAGCGCGGGCAGGAGAGCTGGAGGGTCGGAGGGAGGTGACGTGGGAAGCGCGGGCAGGAGAGCTGGAGGGCTGGAGGGAGGTGACGTGGGAAGCGCGGGCAGGAGAGCTGGAGGGCTGGAGGGAGGTGACGTGGAATGTGCATTCCCTCTCCTCACTCCTCGCCCGGTGGATCGCTGCCGTTCGCTGGGCACCGTTGAATAGCAAGGCTGCTGTCCATCGGCCGTTCCTCTGAAGGCGTTCGCTTGCCCCTGCAGAGCTGGGGCCTTGTCTCTCAGGTGTTACCAGCCCAAAGGCCTGTACCATCTCTGGCTGCTTCTCTAAATGATGTCCATAAGCCCGTTATGAACGTCTCCTCAAATTTCTCACTTAAGAAGGTCATCTGTTTCTACTAGGACTTAACCTCAAACTAAGTCCTTTAGCCCTGGCCTCTCATCTGCAGCAATGTCCAGGTAGGTAGAGAGCTTGTTAGAACTGTGGACTCACGAGTGCCTCCAGACCAGCTGAAACAGAACTTCCACCTGAAGAGCATTCCAGATGACTCACATGCACACTGACGTTTGAAAAACACTGGTTTAACACATCAGAGCATACAATCAAATCTAGCAGCAGCATGTTAATGCCTTATTAAGAAACTATTATCTGGTCCTCACTGTCCACTGGGGGATGCTTCTTCATCTCCGCTTACATCATTTGAGCCAAAAAGAAAATACAAACACTAAAATGAAAATATTCTTATTTAGCAAGTCTATAGAATCTTATGCAAAAAGTTAACTCCCATCTTCAACATTACTTTTTAAAATCTGTATCATATTTAGAGGAAAGGCTGCTCACAGATGTAGTTATAGATAATGACTAGGTCCATTTATGCCAAACATCATTTAAAAAAGAAAAAAAATAGAGCTAACTGGATGAGAAGCTTTGCCATCCTGCATGTAAGTGTCGGTAATCGGAGCCTCGTTTGTCAGCACTGGGCTGCCTGCATGGATTTTTCCACCCTGCAAACTGGAAGTCTGGGATGAAGAATGAAGAAATAATTGGACACAAGATCTCTCTGGGTAAAAGAAAGAGAACATTCAGTCAATTTAAGAACACAGTCCTCAATAACTTTTGACACTTATCCAGTGCAGAAAGCAAGGCGGAATCTGGTGGGGAGGGTTGGAACCCCATGAATTTGCTGATCTGTTTAAAGCACCTCACACATTCTGCAAGGGGCAAATCAGATGTGCCACGCACTCACATAGCCTTCAAGGCTTCCGTCCTGGCTGAAGACATGTACGGGAACGCGGGTTCAGTTATTCGTCCTCCTTACCATAGAAGATTACCTCACTGTGCACCAGGTGTTCTTGAAAAATACTCTAAAATTTCCCTATATTAAAGGAGAGATGTTTGATTTATAGCTTAGGTTTAAACATATAATGAGACTTTCCATTCTGAGTGCTCTCATGTACCCAAACTAATAATAACCTCAGGTTGTCAGCGTGAGGGAAACCCTACCTGGGCGGATATTCTGTAGAGTTTGTGTCAGCCTGTTTCTCCCTGCTCAGATTTTCTGGGGAATGTAGTTCATGGGTTCTGCGAGAGGTCTGGCTAACGGCGACTGACCTTATTTTGAGTGTGTTAAACTAACACCTTACTTCTTTCTTCGCCTAGTTGATAGAGTGCAAGAAAATAAACCCGAGGCTTCAAACCCTGGGCGGCCACTAACAGTCATGTGTTGGAAGGCACATGGTATGGATAGGAAAGCACAAGGACAGCAGGCAGCTCTGGGTTCAAATTGCGACTCTAGTGTATTAGCTGTTCTACCTGTGACAAATCTGGTACACCTGCTAGGAATCCCATCCCCAGAGTGCTTGAATAAGAGCCATTTCTTGGAATTGGGTATGAGTAGTGTTCTTGCCGATGCCTTTGTCCTCTAGCCACTTGGAGCTCTTTCCCCAGGCTTGGTCAAGAAATTATTCCCATCCCTTTCTAGTCTCATGGTTTTCAAGAACAAGACACCATAGCAGGTGCTAAAGAACAGACTCTGGTGTCCAGTCCCAGCTCTGCCGTTTACTGGCTGGGTAAAGGGACCGTTTGCCCTAGTTTTGTCAGTGGAGCGCTGATTGTTACTACCTACAGGGTTGTTGTGAGAATTAAATGACCAGTACATTTAAAAAGCACTTAGAACATTGCCTGGCAAATAAAAGAGGGCCATTTATTTTAGTTATGATGAGGATGATTAGGTTCATTAAAGACAGATTGTCCAATAAATATCTGACACACTGAAATTTAGCATTCCTGGTTCTTTACTAAATGTCTTTTTAAAATATTGATTGATATTTTTACTAGGTACCTATTGTGTATTCACTGTAAAAATGTGTCAAATATAGCACTGTTAGCACTTCAATGTATTGCTTTCAAGTCTTTTTTCCTCTGAACATGTTTGTGAAATGTGCATATGTGTGTCTATTATACTGAAGACCATTTATGTATTTTTTCTATATAACTGTTAAAATATATAAATACATGTATTTATGCCAAACATATACTGTCATTTACTATAAGTATATTGGTATAATATATATTTATTATTTGTTATATTTGTTAATGTAAGTATATATTGCACATTTATGTTTTATTATATATTTATGCTATTTTATCTCATTCAACTTGTAAATTGGCATTAATATATATTCATTATGTGTTAACAAAGAAATATAAATTATATCAAGTATATTTACTCATCTATTACAGTGTCTTTATGTACATTTTTGCAAAATTGAAATCATAAAATTAGATTTCCATATACTGTTTTTTATTAAACTTAATGTCATAACTATACCCCCCATCAGTAAATACTCTTTGAAAACATAATTCTTAATGGCTGTAAAATATCACATTACACGGACGCCACAGTGTATTACACCATCTCCTGTCTCCCTTTTTCGTCATGCTTTTTGCTATTTCCAATTACTCCTCATAAACAGTAATGCTTTGATGAATGGTCTTTTACATAAATTTTTATGCACTGACTTCCTCTTTCAGTCAAGATGGAGTAACTATGACCAGATTTCTATTTCCACATCAAACAACTAAAGTAATCAGAAAGAATATGAAACAATAGTTTCCAACATTGGACAGCAGGCGGCCTGGTCCAGGGTTCTGGACTCTCAGAGGATCTCTGAGTGCCCTTTTTGCCTGAAGGAGATTCCAGACTACATCCCAGGAGGAGAGACTCCAGGTGGAGCCAGTGGTTGGAGAGAGGAGCGTGAGACTTTTGAGAGGCTCGGTGTCAGGAGTGTGCAGGGCGGTGTGAGAAAGGTGTGAGCTGAATGGCCTCGCGGTACCTGCGGTATAGGAAAGACTGTTCAAAGGCAATTGCCCCCTCCACTGTGGGCATAACTGGCTCTAGGCTAAAGGCTCCCTGCATCTAGGCTAACAAAGTCTACAAGCAAGACGTGAAAATGCAAACTTGTTCCAAGGATCTTAGCTGCATCGCTTGGTAGTATTCTTCTATAGGTAAATCAGGAGGGTGAATCCTAGAGGAATGCCATACACCATTACAAAATCTCCATAGGAGTTTAAGGAGAAGCGTTTCACAGAACACTTTGGTCCAGTGGCTATTTTAGTTCCATCAATATTCATTCACTCATTCGTTCATTCAAACATAGAAGGAGCACACATTACGTGCATGATCTTCTGTGCATTCTTAAACCACCAGCGGAGTCGCCTCCTCTGCATAGTCTGTTCACAGAGCTGATGTGGAACCACAGTTTGATGAACGAGAAGATGACCCAATTCTGCAGCACCACCTGGCCAGCCTTCCTGGAAAGTGCCTATGAAGAAGAAATAGAAAAGCACCTGCTGAGCATGTCAGCCTGGTTTCCAAAGGCACAGTCAAATTGAACTTCCTCTGATGGGTGATGTGATTTGTGCTAAAACCAAAGGATGTCGTGGTGGAGAATACCGTGACAAGAGAGACTGGCACCCTGCGTCCAAACTAGAACGCATCAGGAGTTCTGTTTCTACTCTTGGACTACACACCAGATGAATGGACTGTCTGTGGAGTGCTGAATTTCTCCCATTTTCTTCATTCCAAAATTGGCTATTGGATGGCTTCAATTTAAGACAATTTTCAAGCAATGATTGCAGCAAACTAGAATCTAATTGGGGGAAAGTAATTTCTGGCAAAATCCCAAGACGAAAGATTTTCTATCTGAGGAAATTACACACTGAGGCCGCCAACTCAGAACGGAAAGTGTATTGCACGAGACACAGCTCGGCTATTGTTCATGCCTATGGTCTGCACATACTTCATGAGAAGCCACACACGACAGGGCAGACCACACTGAGGCTTATTCTGAAGTGTCTCAAGACCCAAGGACGAGATATTTGTCCCTTGTTTGAAAAAAAATTAGTGATATCTAATCCATTTCCCACTTGAGAAACCTAGCACTCATTGTGCCTTTGTATAAATTGCTCCCACCCTGGAGCGATTTAACTAACTAGTCTGACTTCTCGAAATCTATCCAAATGCTTCTTGACACTCATTTATCCAAAAGCTTTTGCTCTTTGCTGCAGCTCTCTTGAACCTTCCTCTTTTCTAAATGCCTGCAAGCCTTAAAACCCTTATACTCTTAATGAGCTCTGGTCTCAAAAGGAGCATTCATCGATTTCCAAGCGTTGCCAGAGAGTCCCAGAGAGAAACGCCACGTTTTGTGTTCCTCTCAAGTTTGCCTCATCATTTACTACAGCAACAGATTTAGCTCAGGGGCCGATTCCTCCATAGTGAGTTCTCCGACAGACTCTCTGCTCTCAGTCCTTTCTCAGAACCTACCATGATGTGTGGGGACCTTTTCTTTCTCAATCAATAAGGAAAAGTTCCTTGAGCACTGAGATCATGTCTAGGATGCAGTCATAGTCCCATGAAATGGTGCAAAGCAAAAGCTCTCTGAATACCTGCAGAAGGAGAACAAGAACAGATGTGTGTACAGGTGAATGAGTCGGTTCTAAATGCTCACGTCTACTTCATGATCAATTTCACTGACTCTGGAATAAGAGAGCAGAAAAGGGGTTGTTTTCCTTTATGCTTAATGAAAGCTGAATAGAATAGGTAACTTGGGTCATTTTTAGTAAGCCAGCGTTGGGGAGAAATGAGAAACAAAAGCAGCCACAGGCATGTTAAGCCTTGTTCATACCCAAATATAGCATCAGTTCTGTCAGCATACCAATCTGTGTCCTCTGACAATTGAACACAACTCTTTTCCTCCTTTCATCTCCCAGGAACACATCTCCATCACCCGGGAGGGAAATCCAGCCTCCTACCCCCATGTCATCTGGGTGGATTAGGCTAGAAATGTCCTGTGGCAGTGACTCATTGCCCCACCTACCACCTTCTACTGTGGTCAGCCAAAAATAGTGCCACTGTGCCTTGCAGCAAGATGATCAAATAGCTAGGCTAGTAAAGGCAGTGGTGAAGTGTGCACAGGGTCTGATGGACTCTAGAGCTCCAAATCCCATCCCCCTTGCTTCATTGTGAACATATCTTAAACTATTACTTGGTTACGAAAGGAGTATCCAGTGCTCAGGGTTTACTTAGGCTGAAGAGTAAGCCCATCTTCTGAGCCCAAGGGTGTAGTGTTTGACAGTTCACTCATATACCATATTGCTACGTACTCCAATGTATAGCTGGTGAAAGTAAAAGAAAAGGAATTTGTTTCTTAAATTATTCAATGTGTAGGAACTATGCAACAAGATTCAACTGCTGGAGTAAGCACAAAACGAAAATAGGGGCTCCTTGCTCAAAAACTCTTGAGAATTTCAAGACAGTAGTGTCACAAGGCTCGTTTAGGCATGGATCTCTGTGTAGATGCATGGGTCATCTGTCCATGAAACCAGGTTTGGTTCTGAGGACCAAAGTGCCCTGTATATCAGTTGACCCCCTCCGTGGCCCCACCTCATAACACTACCAACTTTGAGGTTAGATTTCAACATAAGAATTTTGAGGGGACCTGAGCATTCAGACCAAAGTTTATTGATTTTTCTTCTCAGAACAAAACTGAAAGATATAATTTCCCCATTATTCAGATAACAAAACTAAGTCTCAGGTTAATTAAATAACTTGTCCAAGTAAAAGGTACAAGTAATCAAGATCATGGACTTAGAATCAGGCAGATCTAAATTCCCACATCACAATTAAACTTAAATGCATGGGGTATTAGAAAAATTACTAAACTTCTCCGTATCATATTTTCTTCCATTGTGCAATGGAAAATGTACAGTCTCACAGGGTCATTTGTGGATTGAGATGATGCCAGTAAAGTGCTTAGTATAGGGCAAACAATAAACGAGAGTAATCATTAAAGTCACATGTGTCATAAGGAGTGATTGAATTTATTCTCCTCTAAAGACAACATCGGTATTTTTAACTTTCACTTAGAAAATAAGTGGATTAAGAAAAATTAGAACATGAACTATGGTCGAATTGAGTTTGAGGCTAGAACAAGAAATTATTAGTACAAATATTGAAGACAGTACTCACAAAGTATAATACTAACTGGTATTCCGAAAATGCCACACCTAACTAGTCAGAACCTTCCATTCTTTTCTTTCCCTGATTATTAGGCTTAAAACATGAAGAGTGTCTTTAGCACAAAGGATAGTATGAAGTGTGGTCTTATGGATTTACTTTCAAGAAGATAATAGCCTAATACTTTAAAACCATCCTTTGCACATGTGCGTTCCATTGTAATTTTCCTCCCAGTACGTCTTCTGGTCATCTGTTCTTCCTCTTGATTTACCCTGTTTGGCAAAATGCCCTGGATACAGAAGGCAAGAGGATGTCGTGGTTTTTATAATAGTAAGCAAAGGCATTCAGACTAGAATATTTTCAAGGTTCTCACAGGCTTGAAAAAAGATTGCAATTCTGTACTGCCAACCTGTAGAGAAAAAAAGATACGTGTTACTTTCATTAAAAGCAAAGGTCCTTAGGTTTTTATTTCTTCATGATATAGAACTTCTCATCATAACATTTTTGTGTACAAAAGAATAGAGGAAAAAAATTTAAACATCCAAATTTCTACTCCCACAGCCAACTACATTTTGGTGCCTTTCTTCAAGAGCCGTATTGCCACTAAATCTATCCCTGCGTCTTACACCTGACCCCTACCCTCTTCCTTTGTCACAAACCTAATGCTTTTGTGCCAGTTTTCATTCACTCCCCCCCACTCCCACTTCTCATGTGGTATGGCTCAGTTCTAAAACCTGACTACCCACAGGTACACTGTATACTAGAAATCTCATAATTCTCTCACTCCATAAAAGTTTAACATGCTCTAGGCTCTCTTTCTTAGGGTCATAGACCTCTGCCTAAGCTGATCTGGTAACAAACCAGCTTATTTTTGGTAATAATACTCCACAGAGTTCTTAGCACTTTCAGAAGAGAAGTTAAAAGACAGGAACTGTGAGTGACCCAAGGGAAGATCTGTTTACTGAAAATAAGACCATCAAATACATTTAAAAAAACATATACTGAACACACCTGGAAGCAGAATCACCATGTGGTAGAGAGAACACAGATCTAGAATCAAATCCAACCATTCACTAGTGGGCAACTACCTTCATCTCTGACCCCCAGTGAAGTGCTAAGAACAATTTTATAAGTTTTTCATAAGGTTTTCATGGATAACCAGTGTAAAAAGCCCAATCCATAGAGTTCCTTTAAAAGCACCAGCATGATGTGCTATGAGATTATTAAAAAATGAATTAGACATGAGTTTTGTCCTCAGGGAACTCACTATTTGAGCCAATAAACATACATAATACTCAGTTTTTTAAACTCTATTGAAATGTGGCTCCAAATGCCTATTTAACAATTGCAAAAACTGAAATCCAGAGAAGGGGTATGATTTGACAAGAGCCAAACCAGCAGGAAATGACAAAGCCAGAATTTGAAGCCTTGTCTGCCTAACTGTACTTATTTTTAAGCCTATTTCTGAGACTTTCTCTGAACACTAGTAACATCATCTTCATGAAGCAAAATCATAGGTCCTGTTTTGAAATTTTGTCTAGAATGTAAATCATTACCTAGCACATGCAGAAGGTAGGAGTTGTGGCAAGAGATCTGTTGTCTCAAATTTAGATTTCTAATGTTGTTCATATGAGCTATATCTGCAGTCACAGAGACACAAGACGATTTAAAACTAGTCTAATTATTAGCTTGCACACTCTTACACATTAATAGTTGGTGTTTTCTTATAAATCAAATGAATATTGTGTTAATATTATAGTGTATTTTCTGAATATTAGAAATAATTTATTCTATTTAAAGATTTTAAATGTATCACAATAATAGATCTAATTCATCCCTTGACTGTTTTATTCTGAGAGCCTCAGAAAAATGGGGAAGGCTATGCCTCACCTTTAGCACTCCAGTTTTCAGCACGGCCCCAGCAGAAAGGGGCTCACACCATTTCACGCAGGCAGGGCCTTGCTCCTTTCCTCGAGCCTACATAGCTTCTTTACAGCACTATACCATGTGCAAGAGAACTGCGCCAGGTCAGGGCTGGTACCACCAATAGCCAGCCAAGAGCTCCTGAGTCAAGGCCGTAGACTGATTCATCGGGCCACGTAGTCTCCATAGCCCCAAGAGAGGTGAGCCGGGTGATGTCCTTAACAGAAATTTCCTACAACACCTGTCTGGAAGTTTGAAATAGACTCACTTCCATCATCAGTCTTTCATGTTGCATTACTTACATCTTTCTTTTCAAAACATTATGAAATATTTTATACATAAAGAGGAATATAAAACACAAACAGATAAACAGCAACAAGACAGACATCTGGTTTTTTTGTTTTTTGTTTTTTGTTTTTTGTGTTTTTAGTACTGGGAATCAAATTCAGGTTTTTTTTGTCTTTTTCTGGTACCGGGAATTGAGCTCACAACCTTGTGCTTGCCAGGCAGGCGCTGTGCCGCTGAGCTAAATCCGCAGCCCTGGGAATCGAATTCAGGACCTTACACTTGCCAGGCAGGTGCTTATGCCACTGAGCTATATCCCCAGCCCCAAGACAGATATGTGTTTACCATCACTCAGTTTAACAATAAAGCATAATAAATACCTTTTTAAAATGTGCCCCTTACCTCTGTGCACCTTGCTTACCTTACAGAGAGAGCCATCATGTTGATCGTGTGTCCTTAGTACATGCCTTTCTTCCTAACATTGTCAGCTACCTATGCATCATTTTTTTTTTTTTTTTGGTACTGGGAATGAAACTCAGGACCTTGCACTTGCCAGACAGGCACTGTGCCACTGAGCTGTATCTCCGGCCCTATCTGTACATCTTTGATGATTTACTTTTTAAAGTTTACCCGTTTATAGGCTTGATGTAAGTGGAATCACGTTGGCTATTTCTCCTAGAATGTCTTTGGCACAACACTGTAGTTTTGAGATTTATTCATGTTGAGGGATGTGCTGTAGTTTCTCATGCATTATAGCACAATTCACGTAGCATTCTACTATTGGATCCTGCTATAGTTCGGATCCGAAAAGAGCCCCAAAGTTGGTCCCCAGCTTGGCACTATGGGAAGGTAGTGGGGACTCTAAGATCCAGGCCCAATGAGCAGTTTTCAATAATGAGGGGCAGGCCCTCCAGGGGGACTGTGGGATTCCAGTGCCTCCATCTCCTCAGTTTTCAATTCCCAGCTATCACTGGGTGAGATGCTTTGGTCCCCCATGTGCTCCCTGCCATGGTCTGCTGTCTCATCACAGGTCCGAAAGCAACAGGCCCGCTTGATCGTACACTAGAACCTTCAGAGCTATGAGCCAAAAGAAATCCTTCCTCTAAGTCACTTCATCTCAGGTATTTTTGCAGTTAAAGAACACTGACTAACACAGACCTGCAGGTTTTTTCCTATTTTTTTGCATAACAAAATACAGTTTCTGGGATGATGTGTCCAGTTATACAGACTTGCCTAAATTTGAGTACCTTGCATTATATACATTTACTTTATCGAAACATACCTCACCAAAGTGACGTGACCTGTCCACATCTACCAACTTGCCAACTCTGTATGAGGGTTCTTGTTATTCTGCATCCATTTCAACTTTTAATATTGACTGAATCTTTAATTTTTATCAAGACACTGGTGTTAAAACCTATTGCTCTGTCACTTCAGTTTGTAATACCTTGATTAGGTTAAGCATCTCTTCATATGTGTGTGAAAACATTTTCGTGTCTTTGAAAATTTTATCATGCCTTGAACCATTTTTCTGTCATGCTACTCATCTCCTAATTATCATGTGGAAATTCTTTCTAGTTCATTCAGTTGATTACCGATGCAGTCAACCACAAGATTAACTTTCTGAAGAGACATTCACCAGGCATGCTTACACAATCATCCCTAAATTCTTCTCAGAATTCAGTAAGGAAAAAGTTTTAAAATACATTTGAATACAACTGAACAAACTCTTTCTCAGTCCAAATTCAGGGAATGTGCTGGAAAGGGGAAGTCTTAGGGATCAAAAGTTTTCAAAAAGAATCTTCAAAGAGGACTTGAGTTCGTCTGCTGCTTGTCGTTGTCTTTTTGGTCTGACAGCCCAGCTGAATGCATGTACTCTAGGTTCACGCAAGTTCTTAGTTCCCCTAATTACACCAGTTCTAAACTGTAGACAGAAACAGAAATACTGTGGGAGAGGACAAGGAGAATGTGGGGCAAAAGGCAGGGAACTGCACTGGAGTTGCCTCTATCTGTAGGGTATATCATATTTTTAGGAAGAGGAGAGAAGAATGCATTCTGAACTGGTTTCAGTTACTTACATTACAGAGGGGATATTCATGCCTACAACAGCTTTCATGGGTTTTTCAGTTCACAAATTAAAACCAGACCAACCTTGATTTCATCTCTCATTTTTTTCTTCTGTAGATTTCACTTGCCTCCTCCTCCTTCCCTGCACCCCACCCTCACCCTTCTCTTAATGTCTTTAACAACGATTCTTGCTTCACCCACATTTTCTGCTTTCCCAGGAAATGTTTTCCATAGCTCAGGTTCCCTTTCTGCCAGAGGGAAGCTTTCCTCTCTCTCCTTCATCCCCTCATTCTAATCCTTTCAATTATCCAAGCCCCTGCCCAGAATCCCCAGTAAACATTCTGAAAGAATGAGAAGGCTCAGTCTTGTTGATTATTTTTTTTCTCAAGATCAGGAAACTTCAGTTTGAGTCTAACTTTTATTTTAAGAAAACATCCTTTTTGTATTAAGGCAATCATTTACATTTTTAGTCATTTTAACAACTGAGAGGACTCCTTAAAGTCATAAAACTTGTAAGCACAAAGTGCATCCAATTCTGGAGAGGAACTGATAGAAAAATGAAAACATTGCTCTCAGTCAGAGCTGGCTTCAGTCTCCAGGTCCATCTCTTCCCGGGGAGACCTCCCTCTGAGCCTGTTTCCTTCTCCGTAGCAGATTTAAAGTTCAGCTATGAGGTGGAGATGTTCGCTGAGATAACGTCAGAAAACACCAGTCGTGGCTGCAGTTGGGGTTCTAACTTAAGGTCAGAGATATTTATTAGCAGGAAAAGAGATGGGGGCAGGTTAGACGTACTTTTATGAAGGAGCACAAAGCATGCTATCTGGAGGGGAAGAAGCATCAGTTAGTTCAACATCAGGCAGTCAGCACAGAAATGAATGAACTACAGCCAGTTTTAGTCCCATGACAATTGGAGGAGGTTGTTATTATTCCACCATAATAATACTCTGTTTTTCCCCCACAGCAAAAAAGCTAATTTCTCCAAGGAACTGGAGATACTTATGAGAAGAGGAAACGGACACTATCGGGCTAAAAATCAGCTGATGCCTACTATGTAGGCGCTCCATGCCCATTCCCTTCCTTGCACCTTTTCATTTAGCTTGTCCCAAAAATATAATTTCTAGGATGATCCTTGGGAAACAAACACATTTCGTGTGAAATGTAATAGGTACGCCCCCAGCATGACCCTGTTCTCTGTCTATTCAAATCTTACCATTCTTAAAGGTTCAGTAAAAATTGTAAAAATATCTCCTTGTGATTTTTTCTACAGTCCCAAACTGAAGGGATTTCTTTTTGTAGAATACTTCCTGCCCACACTCACTGCCGTGCTGGACACTGGACAAACCCATGTTACAATCCTTTGTGTGTGTGTGTATGTGCTGTGAAACAAAAGCCTCACAAAACAACAACTAACTATAATATGTGCTGCATGCTGATATTTCTAGGTTTTTATTTTTAAGGCTACTTGATACACATTGATATCATAATCAGCTGGTAAATTGTAGGGCAACAATCTAAGAAATATTGGCCGTGTAGTTAAATGTGGGTTCTACACAGAGAAATCAGTCTCAAGCCCTGCCTGCCTCTGCCACTCAGATCTATTGCCTTGAAGTTACTTTACCTTTTTGAGACACAGATTTTGCCAAATAAGAATCATAATAAATCATTTCTTCTACATAAAATGGCTGTGCAATGATACATAAAGTGTAATGTAATGCCAAGAACATAGCAATATCAGCCATGATTAATATTAAATACTTAATAAATAAAATTTTCAAATGGGCGTGATTGCTTTATAAGACTCAGTTGGGTACCAGTATTGTTTAAATACCCCAGGGCAGGGAAGTTAAGTCCATAGCTAATAGAAAGCTTTCTTTTAGCCAGATTTTCTGATGGTTCTCTTTTTGGGACTCTCCATGAGCAAGAGACCAGGGATTCAGGATTTTAATCTGGTTACAAGTCCTTCACTGATTTTTTATCTTTCTGCATGCTCTCCTCACCACATGACCCAGCCCTGTCCCCCTTCCATATCCCCCACGGCCTGGGTGAGTGTCCTAAGCACAGTTCCTCACAACGGAAACGGCCTCACTCCCCGTCAAGCCCAGCTTCTACTCTCAGCCACCAGTTCTGCCAATTTCACCTCCAGAATGTCTCTGGGGCTCATCACCTCTGTGTCCACAGGGACATTCTGCCCCAGATCAAGTACTCCTAGTTAAGTATTTCTCAGTCACCTCTTGTTCTATAAATACGAAAATCTCCCACAATGTCTTCCTACTTCTCACCTCATTTTCTACTGCATTTCTTAGAACATACCAGTAATTTTTCAGGTGATTTTGTCCCTCATTTCTGCCGTCAACCCAAGTTTATATATGGTCCATGATCCTAGTGTCCTGCAGGGTCATCTCCAAATTCTACTGCTGCATGTAATGCTTCCCACCAATTAACCCTTGGGAGTTTTTATCTCTTCTTACCCCAAGCTGCATCAGGTTCTTTCTTTTACTTATCCTTTAATGAATGAGTTACTTCTTTATATGTTCTACATAGAAGACTTTAGTCTGAGGGACAGTCAGCTAGAATTTTTTCCAAGTTTGTGGGTTTTCTTTTCCAAAAATGGGCAGCTGAGATGAATACACACTTCTCAGATAAGGAAATACAAATGGCAAATAAATATACGAGAAAATGTTCAACATCATTAGTCATTTGAGAAATGCAAATTAAAACAACACTGAGATTCCACTTTACCCCAGTAAGAATGGCTAGCATTAAGAAGTCAACCCATAACAAATGCTGGCGAGGCTGTGGAGAAATAGGAACCCTTCTCCACTGCTGGTGGGAATGCAGACTGGTGAAACCACTGTGGAAATCAGTTTGGAGATTCCTCAGAAAACTAAGTCTGGAGGTCCCATTCAACCCAGCTATTCTCCTTCTGGGTATTTTCCCAGAAAATCTAAAGACATCATATCACAGTGATATATGTGCACCTATGTTCATAGCAGCACAATTTGTAATTGGTAAAATGTGGAAGCAACCCAAATGTCCATCTGCCAAGGACTGGATAAGAAAATTATGGTACTTTTACATAATGGAATATTACACAGTTATAAAGAAAGATCAATTAGAGGCTTTTATGGGTAAATGGTCACAACTAGAGACCATACTTATAAGTGAAATAATTCAGACCTGCATGGGCAAGCACTGCATTGTTTCACTAGTGTAAAACCTGAAAGAGTTAATTTAAACTAGGAGGTATGATAGACACTGTGAAATGATAGGAAAACACTCAAGGGTAAAGGGCAACTGGGATGTGGGAAAAGAGAAAGGAAAGAAAGAGAAATTTTGTATGTATGTATATAAAGGATAGCTAAAATAGTTGTTCTACTGTCTTCTATTTCTTTGCTGAAAGAAACTGTCAATGAGTCCTTGATGGATCAATATTGCATGTCTCTGTTTTCCTGAGAAACCACTTTGAAGATATCAATATATAATCCAACAAGCATTGTTAATTTCCTACCACTTTGTTTGTAACTCTGTATTGTCTGTACTGTTCTTTTGCTATTTTGTAAAAGGTTGTCAGTCTGTTAATGTTTTCCTCCTTTTATTTTTAAAATTAAAAAAAAAAGAATGAGTTACATTTTTAAGGCTTGGATAAATGCTCAAAAGTTTCTCTTAGCGATGAGATTGAACATAAAGAAAAAAGAGTTCTAAGACTCAGAATCTCTCTAATGGCAGAACTGTGAAGCCCTGGGCAGATCAATAACTCTTTCCCATGCTTTCCAAATAACTTGTACATAGCTTTCATGGGATCATTATCACATTACAGTGTATCTCTATGCCCGGGTGTCTATATTCCTCATCAGATAGGGAATCCCTCCAGAAAGGAGAATAGCTCTTAATTCTTACAATTCTAGAATCCACTCCAGGGCCTGAAGCTCTGTAAGCAATGTCTGCTACAAGAACAAGAGTATAAGTCACGTGAAATGGAATAATTTGATTTCAGTGGGACTTACATCCCCAGATCAGGTCAGCTGTGTATGTCTTTGTGGTAAAAGAAAGGGTAAAAGAGGCAGGTGATTTGTGTGTTGTAGATACTAAATAGTGTATTCCATATATTTTTTCTTCTCCCTTCTGTACATTGTTTAGTTCTTAGGATTGTGGAGGAACTGGAGGGGAAGAGATGTCTTCTTCAAATATCATCATATGAAAAGATCAGGTCTTGAGAGATACATTAGTACAGTATTTATCATTGGATCATATGTCATAAAAGGCTAAGATTCATGTAAATAAGGGTGGTGTAGAATTTCTATTATTGTTACAGCTAATAATAATGTCCATATCATTTCAGAGGGAGATTGTGATCTCAAAGCTAGAGTAATTATAAATTACTTGACTATTGGCTGGAATACTGTAATATGTTAAAACCAGATTAATCAGTATGTACTATAATTCAAAAGGTTGCTTAGAATTTTCAAAGGCTTCTTTATGCAGAATTTAAAAAAATTATAGTGTAAAGTAATATTTTCTATATGACTGAGAATGTTAAAACAAATCTATTTATCTATGGGCAATTGATTTTAACATGGATAAAAGGACACTTTCTTAAAGAGGTAGTATGTGGACAATCAGACATCTACCTGCTAAAAATGAAGTTTGACCTTTACCTTACACCATATGGTAATAAATTGTTTCTTTTTTTGAAAAAAAAAAAAATAGGGGTAAATATTCATTTTAATTTGGTGAAGAATTTTTACACAGTGCACCAAGAACATGGGCTAAAATAAATATATCAAATGGAATTCACCAAAAAAGTTTCATGCTTCAAAGCACACTACAAGGAAAAAATACACATAGTTCCTCAAGTTTGAAACTTGAAAAGACAATCCACAGAACAGAAAAAATTCTTTTTAAAAAACATACATGATGGTGCTGAATATCAGTCACAGCTCAATAACAAACAGGAAAACAACCTTTAAAAATGACTAAGGATTGAGGTATACATTTCTCCTGGGAGAAATGGCCATATAAATGGTCAACAGGTACATGAAAGGTTGCTCCATATCATTTAGGAGAATTTGAATCAAAGCCCTAATGAGACACAACTTAACACCCAGTCGGATAGTTACAACTAAAACCTGGGCACAAGTTGGTGAGGACAGTATGGGAAATTTACTCCTCTTATTTGCTGCTAGAAATGGAATGAGGTGCAGCCATTACTAAGAACCGTTTGGTTGCTCTTCGTTTCCATGTGAACCAGCAACCCCGTCTCTGGTATTTAACAAAAGAAATTAAAAACAGATGTTCCAATAAAAACTCGTATGCAAATATTCATATAACACTATTCACAATAATCAAAAGGCAGAAACAACCCAAATCTCAGCCATATGATGGATAAACAAGCTCCAGTACACCTCTACAGATGACAGGATTCACTCCTAAAACAAGGAATGACATGGTGACACATACTACAACACAGAAGCATCTCGAGGACAACATGCGAAGGCCACAGCGTTTCATCGGTCACACGTATGAAGTACTGAGAATCAGCAAACCTGCAAACTCAGAACGCGGGCTAGTGATGGCCAAGAGCTGGAGAAGGGCGGTGAGACGCCAGTGAGTGCAAGGCTTGTTTTGGGTCCTGAAGACTTTAGGAGCTAGACACAGGTAACGGCTGTGCAGTGTTGTGAGGATGCTAAAGGTCACTGACGGTAAATCTTATGTTATTGGTACTTTACGTCACACATAAGATTTCCTAGCAATGTTTTAGTTTTGCTTTGCTTGGGGCCTGCAATTCTCAGTTTCTTCTGACTTGAAGCTGGTATAAAAAAAATATTTCTCCCTTTTGAATCTAGAACTTAATCCTCTGCCACAGACCTTGGCCATTTGTATGGCAACCAATTTTCCTGTACATAATTCTAAGAATAGTTTATAACTGTGTTCCAGAAATATTTATTTTTTAAACACTTGTGAAGCTGGTCGGGGTGGTGCATACCTGTAATCCCAGCACTTGGGAGGCTGAGGCAGGAGGATCACTGCACGTTGGAGACCAGCCTGGGCTATAAAGTGAGCTCAAGGCCAGCCTGAACTGCATAGCGAGACCCTGTCTCAAAAAGACAAAAAATCAGCAACAACAACAAAACACTTGTGAGACTCCAAGCCTATAGGCAACACTGTATTTGACAATAGAAATTTCATGGTGAATAAGACAAATGAGGTATCAATTCTCAAGGAACTTAAAGCATAGAAAAGAGAAAAGAAGTAAAGAAATGAAAGAGAATTTCACAAGTTTCCAGCACTACAAGGAAAACAAGAGGTTGGCAGAAAAGTGACAGGCGGAGAAGGAAATCTAGTTTAGCGGGCATGGCTGAGAAAGACCCTCAGAGGTGACTCTCTGAGCTGAGATACAGAGTTCAGGAGGGAGGAGTCAGAGAACAAGTCAGAGAACAAGTCAGAGAAGGCCAGGCGCCAGCGCTGAATGAAGAGGGAGAGAGGAAGCTGTGAGGTGGGCCAGCCAGGCGCGAGTCAGACCAGAAGGCTGGGACATGTACAGGGAGGCTGCTGAGGCGCTTCAGGCAGGAGGAGATACGATCTGACCGCTTTAGAAAGACCGCAGTCTGGACGCTCAAGGGGAACGCATTGCAAGTCGCTCAGTTTGGAGGCCAGCTGGGAGACCAGCGTGTTGGGCTCCAGGTGAGAGGCCATGGTGGCTCAGAACCATGTGAAAATTGTACAGTGAGGAAAAAATTACCCAAGACGCTTTGTCCTGTCACCCGCCTCCCATGATGGGCACCCGCCTGACATCCCAACACCATGTAAAACACCTGCTGTAAAGCCAGCCCTTGCGTTCTGTTCCTGCCAGCACTTCGTCAGGGTCTGCTCTGCCCTTGTTATCTTCTCTCGGGGCGAGAAGAGCCAAGTGACCTTGAGCAGATGATGATAACGATGAGGAACAATAGCCTGAGGTTTCCCCTTTTTCTAGAATGTGGGCTCTGATACAAAAAATACAGGCCCTTCCTGTTTACAAAAGGGGGTCTGCAAAGCAGGGCTTGCTTGAAAAGGCAACAATACATGCCCCTGCTGCCCCACTTCCTCCACAAAACACACAATGGAAGCAAAGACCCTTGGCATTTCCCCCACGGAAGCTGATGCCCCAAGCCCACACCACTGTCTGTCCTCAGAGCAAACTTCTGACCCCATCATGAGTTATGAGTCAGGCTGGGCACCCAGAAGCTGAGCCCATTGGCTTCCCACTACCCAGGGCCTGCACTGCCCTTGTTATCTCTTGTGAGGGCTGGACCCTCACAAGAGCAAACAGTAATAATAATAATTACTATTATTATTATTAAAGAACAGTAGCCTGAGATTTCTCCTTTTTCTAAAATGTGAGCTCTGAGCAGCTAGTCCACCCTTGAGGACTGAGTGAAGGCTGAATCACAGGCAGAGAAGTAAACGTTGAGTGCAAAGTAGCAAAGAGTCTGCACAGAGGGAAAATGGCATCTGTCAGGATATGCCTTGGGAAACAAAACTATTTTGCGCTTCAGCTTCCTCAGGAAAAGCCCCAGGGCTTCAAGGAAGATGCTTCAACCAGATTCCCTGTTTAAAGAAAAACTTAGCTTTGTCATAGCAAGCACTGAAAGGCCTAAAGACTGCCCTTCAGAAGCTTTCATGTGCTGGGGGAAAGCTGTAAGTTACAGGAAGCTTTTGATGATTTACATTCCAGTGGGTGGAACAGATTGGAAGGGAAGAGGGGAAGAGAGCTGGAGAGCCTTGCAGGAGTGCGGAGGGGTAGCAGTTAGAAGCCGCGTGAGGGTCCCTCTAAATTTTTTAAATTTATAAGCAAATGACCAGACAGTTTGTGCAGACCTCTGAGCAAAAGAAGCAAGTTAGAGGATGGACTGTACCAGGTTACTGTCTTTAGAACGGAATTCACCGCCAGGTCAATCCGATGCACATAGCTGATGGGGTGCATGATCCTGACCATAACTTTGGGTAATAAGGCATAAAGGGTACACAGTTTACATAATTAAGTGTGTTTGGTATCACTTTCACACAACTGAATATATTTTAGTTATTTTTCTCACTTTAAGTTTTCTAGTATCCATGCAGCTAATTTTATTTGATACTAACGCTGAATTATTACCATTATGAGGCAGAATAAAGCAGCGAGTGAATGTTCACAGTCCTCCACTTTTTTTTTAATTTTAAAAAGAAGAGAAAAACAAATAAAGACAAAAAAAATAAAAAACAATGAAAAACGATACTGGATTTCAAAACAAGGTGATAAGAAATTAACAATAGTTGTCATAACACATGTTGTTATCTTCAAAGTAGCTGCTCAGGTCACCCGACATAGGCATGTAAGACTGATCAAACAATTAAGCGTATATCTCCCTTGTCCTGGTTGGTTAAAATAGTTACTGGTTACTTCCCTGTGCAGAAGGAGAAAAAGAGAGGACAACAACCAATACACTGGCTAAGGCTGCGAATCAAAGTTTGCAGAGAAAAACAAAGTTGTTTAGAAATGTCTTTTGATTGCTGAATTTTTGTCATAGTATAGGTCTGAGACTATACCACAAGGGTCAAGGGATTGCAGCTGTCTTAACCATTATCCTCATCAAACACAAATCCAAATATCTTATAAAGGCCTCAAATTTCACCCCAAATGGTTTGGGCCCCACTCTGCTACTTCTCATACTCCACTTTAGGGCGCAGGACCAGTAAGCATTTCCCAATTCCATTCTGCCCACAGCTCTGTTAACTGAACGTTTTCTTCTTCCCATACCATACATGTAAATCCTTGCGGCCAGAAAGGACTATTTATGGCTATGTGAGTTATAACTTCTAAAATATTAAGTGCTAGAGCCTAAGTATTTGGGTTTAATTTGTAAACTTCATTATACTGTTGAGAAAAATTAGCTAATGTCTCAAAAGAAAAGTGAGTCATGTACTTTTGTTTAGTTGTGAATTTAACATAATTAAATTAAGATATCTGAATATGGCTTAATTCACATTTTGTGATTTGATGTTTTTATTTTTCTACTTGGCGAGGTGACAGTCCTCCAATTAATCAAACAAACTTGAGTTCAAGTGCTGCTATGAAGGGACAGAGTTCATACTTTGAAGAAGGGATATTATTCTTGGTGAGCCTGACTCAATTGATTGACAGACCTCAAAAGCAGGGCTGACATTTTCAAGGAAAGAAAAAAAATTTTTTCTTAGGTCAATGATTTTGGTTCACGTTTGAAGTTCCAGCTGTTTCATGATCTTCTCTTCCTATCAGCTGGCCTTACGGACTTCAGACTTGCTTAGCCAGCCTCCTGGCAAGAAGTAACACACACACACACACACACACACACACACACACACACACACGTCTCCTACTGGCCTGCTTCTCAGAGGGAATTTTGACAGATACATGTTCACATGGCCTCCAGTTTCTTAGTCTGAGCAGCTCCTGGATACTTGGCTCTTTGGAGAAAACTTCGAGCACAGGTAGCCATTATGGCGTCTCCTATCTCTGACTTTGTAAGTCTGCCTAATAAATCTCCTGCATAATTATGTATATACACATACGTATACACATACATATTCTACTGATTCATTCCCTAACCAATACACTGCCTTTGGTAAGTTTGTGTATTTCTTAGGTACTGCATTACAAGGGATAGTACCCATTTATACAATAATTCACTGAGTAGACATCTGTTTAAAGGCCTCCATGTACCTGACATTGTGCTAAGGTCTGAGGTCAGGGAGATAAGATTAAAATTCTCCCAAGAAATTTACAGGCTGCTGGTGAAGACTATGAATTGATTCTCCCAACCCTTCTGGAGATTAACTCAGCCACAACTATTAAAACTCATGCAAACCTCAGTCTTAATAAATTCATCCAAAATATTTCACCTAGTGAAACATTTTTATTTATTTTAGAATTTAATTTGTAATTAATTTCAATTTAGTTTAAAATTTTATTTCTAATTAGTTAATCAGATGTCAGCTTAAACCTATTTCTGCCACTTACTCCACTATCTCTTAGCTTATCCTGAGCTGTTCTATCCACATTATGAAGATAATGACTCTAGCACATGAGGTCATCGTACACACCAACTGAATTAATATATACAGAGTTTACCACTATGCCTACTATATGGAAGATCCCTAACAAACAATTATATCTCCACTTAAATGATAACCACAGCGGATTTGCAACTACCTAGGAAACTATAAACATGCAAATGAGGTTAAAAAATAATAGACTCAGGCTAAACATGTTTGTCAAGGCAATACGATCATTACAGATTTTTATGTATTTTTAATTGAATTTTCTAGAATGTGGATAAAAGTTTACCTTCGGGTAAAACTTATTCTTATGAGTACCATCTTCCACCCACGATGTAAGGTGTGGGAGAACCTGTTAGCTGTTTTAAAATCGTGTTACTGTTTAAGAACGATCACTTCTAAAAATAGTTTAAATTTTATTGCCAAGTATGGTGATGCATGCCTGAATCCCAGCACTTGGGAGGCTGAGGCAGGAGCATCACTGAAAGTTTGAAGCTACCTGGGCTACATAGTGAATTCAAGGGCAGCCTGGACTACATTGTGAGACCCTGTCTCAAAAAAAAGTCTAAAATTTTGTTTGTAAAACTTCAGGCTCCAAACTCTAAAATATACTCATGTTTTTCACTTTTGGGGGGAATGTGTTTATTTTCTTTTTCCAAAAGCACAATCAATTTTTGAAATGTAATAAGGAAAGAGCAAAACTTCTTCTTGATGTTCAACCTTAATTGGGGTCACTGGGATATTCAACAGCATTACTTATCTACTCAGTAATTAGCCCCTCAGTATACATGTATTGTTTACTCTGAGCCAGGTACTGGGCAACAAGTACATCTTATCACAGCATTCTGCCCAGAAGTACCATGGAAGCTGGAATGGAGGCATCTAAAGTAGAGTCATTGGTCAGGAGAGTTTCCTGGAGAAGGCAGTGCCAAAGCTGTGTTGTAAAGGATGAATAACAGACAGACACCAAACACAGAAGTCCTTCCAAAAAAGGAAAATATAGCATAGCACGAGTAAAGAAATAGCATGAGTGATCTCTGGCAGCCAAAATTATCATCCTGCACTTGAAATTTACATTCTCTGTAACTGTCCTTTGGACTAAGTTAGACTACTTTTCTGAATTATCAGTTTTTCTCACAAGAGAAGAAAGGAAGATTTAACCCTAAAATTACTCCCAAATATTTACAATTTAGCTCCCTGATCCTGGCCTCTATCCAAGGATACAAACAATAGCAATGCCTCAGAAACTCGAGGAGACAGGGCAGCACTTAAAACGTTCATTTTCTTGATCAACTTACTCTGGCAGAAAATAGACTTCCTTGGAGCTAACAGCCTCACCCTGCCTTTACCCAGAAATGTCAGCACATTTTTGCTTCTATTGCCTTTTTATTTCCTACCGCAAACTTTTTAGTGTGTTACACACAGAAGCAGAGAGAAACAAATTGGGTAGGACTGGTAGAAAGAGTGTTCTTTGCTGGTGAAGAGGGATCAGTCTCTTTAACCTGTGACAGTGTCAATGGAGTCACATCTCACATGGACTTCAGTCACACAGGACTGAAGCTGGGGTATAAGGCACATAATGAATACAGTCAAAAGTACTCCAAACAACCCTTAAGACACCACAAAGAAAAACATACATGTTTTGTGTTGATGACCCTGTTTAGTAATGTGTATATGTAAATGAATAATTCACATAGTAATAAGGGTCTATAATAAATGGCACTCATGCAAAATAAAATGTAAGGCATTTTCATGTTCATTATTTAAAAGCATATTTATATAGTTTAATTTAAACCTCAAACATATGATATATCTCCAATTTGTAAACCCCTGCTCCGTATTTAATGGCAGGTGAGAAGTCTCAGAGTTTTACAGGGTTAAGGAATGTACTCTGGAACCGACAGTGCTAGAACTATATCAGGAGATAGAGGTTCAGGTCCCGCCCCCATCATTTATTGATAAGAGGCCTCAGCATTTATAAGTCTCAAGTAAAACCTGTGATGTCCAACATTTTATACTATTTTGTCCAAAATCCCAAGATACTCTTGGAAAACACTTGTGTCTGTGTTTGGCCTTTGATATGTTGCTCTATCCATGGGAGTTAAAGAGCCCTGGATTACTTGTCCAGGAACCCATGGCCAAGCCCTTCAATCCCTTGTAGGCTTAACAATAGAAATCGGCAGAGGAGCTTTCTATTTCCTTGAGTACTTTCACTCATTCTCTTATTCACTGCTCAACAAAATTTTAGACTTTTTTTTGAGACAGGGTCTCACAATGTAGTCCAGGCTGCCCTTGAATTCACTATGTAGCCCAGGTAGCTTCAAACTTTCAGCGATGCTCCTGCCTCAGCCTCCCAAGTGCTGGGATTCAGGCATGCATCACCATACTTGGCAATAAAATTTAAACTATTTTTAGAAGTGATCGTTCTTAAACAGTAACACGATTTTAAAACAGCTAACAGGTTCTCGTGGGTGGAAGATGGTACTCATAAGAATACCTTATGAACAAATAAGGTTCGTGGGTAGAAGATGGTACTCATAAGAATCATGCTATATACTATTAATTATCACAGATTATTCTTCAGAAAATAGATCTCATTCAGCATTGATATTAAGTGAGTTGAAAGTTAGGGAATGAAGCAAATAGTCCATGTTTTAGCGCATCTGTGAAAACTCATACTAGGAAGAAGATAGAAAGAGGGAGACCGACAGACACGAACTGAGGGTAAAGCCGGCCCCTCTGGCCACCACCCTGAGGGGACAAGAAGTGATCTGCACAGCCACTGTGGGCTCCTTCACTTGGAACCTCTCAGAAATCAGAAGAGCAGACACTTTCTTACCCTAACTTCTGCAGACCGTACTGGAGACAGTCTTTTCTTACATGAGGAGCTAACTTTCATTTTCCAAACATGATTGAAAAGTAGGCCCCATCTGAGATTTCCAAGTTATCTTGGGACTGTTTTCCAAATAATTCAGACTCAATAAAACTGCCAAGTGTCTTTTGTCATTTGATTTTTTTCAAATGTTTGTAATTTAATCCATATGTTGCACATTCATAAAAATCTCGACAGTACAACTTCAGATTGTTAAGAGCCATTTGTTTTCCCAGGAGGTGCTCAGGCTAGTTCAATATTTTTCTGGAACTATTTTTAAATCAAGTTTCAAAATAGACAGCTCTCTTATCCTCATGAAATGCGCATCCTGCAATTTTAGGTTCAGTTTGAAAATAGATTCAAAGTGCGATTTTATGTGTAGACTATTTGTTCTGAAGTCAGTCCTCGTGGGCACAGCGCTTTATCTCAGCTTTATGTGGAACTGAAAGTCATTCACGGGGGCAGAAGGACCACCAGAGAATGCAGACAATCCACAGTCCAGAGGACCCCAGCACACAGTACCCGTAGGAGCAAGCCATCTGCCCTCTATCCTAAGAGCTCAAGGAAAGAGTCTACATTTGCTTTCTAGTGTAGCAGCTCTATTTTCCCAAGGTGCTGGTTTCATGGACAACATACTTTTGCAGGGTTCTCATTATTGTATTGCCCTGGAAGAGTAATTCCCCACCCGCAGACAAGAAGGGACATGTCTGT
The DNA here is from genome assembly GCF_000276665.1 of Chinchilla lanigera. Classification (NCBI taxonomy): domain Eukaryota; kingdom Metazoa; phylum Chordata; class Mammalia; order Rodentia; family Chinchillidae; genus Chinchilla; species Chinchilla lanigera. The sequence goes on from NW_004955434.1 coordinate 22,396,568, forward strand.
CTCCACAAGAATTCTCCCCAGTGGGTAAGGCTCAAGGGCCAACCTCAGACGAAGTCATTTTACTCCTGGGCAAAGGCCTCGCCTACTACCCCAGTTCTGCCTTTCTTTTCCTCTTTCAACTTTGTCTTCAAAACCATAAAATTCTGCCCCAAGAACAGCACAGAAATCTGTCCTCACTCAGACTTCTCTCCGCTTTGCCTCACAGTCACCCTTTTTCCATGGTTGGAAACCAATTGTGTAAATGACTTCACTTCTACACTGCTAATTGCTGTGGAAGCTGAGAACTCAGCATCTCCAAATACATCTTTGTTTTTCTTGTCATTTTAAAAGTAGAGCTGGCCTTTAACAGCCTTGGGGAGAAACTCTACTACCCAAATGAAAGCAGCCTAGGGAAATCTATTACAGTAATTAAATGTGGGGCCTCAGGAGGACTGTTTCAAAATCTCCGCACACCACGAGCTAGCTGTGTGATCTCAGGCAAGTCCCTTTAGTCCCTCTGTACCTCAATTTCCTCATCTGTTGAGGTGGAAATGACAACACTTCGTCCCTAAAAAAGATGATCATGAGCAATGAAAGAAATTAAGGAGTTTAGAAGAGCGCCCAACAAAAAGCAGTAGAAAAACAATAGCTTTACCAGGATCTCAAGTGCTTTAGAGAATCCCTAAACATTTGTTTCAAGAGTACCTCCATCTGCCGTTTATTCCACAAATATCTGCAGAAGTCTTGCTGTGTGCCAGGTATAGGCTAAGCTCTGGGTTATTACTTTGCTCCCACAGAAACAAAAATCCGTGCCTCAATTTTATCAAGTGGGAACAAAGGAAACAGTGCAGAAAACCAAATGCTCCCCTCTTCCCTGCTGACTCTTGTCAGAATCACTGTGCTGAGGTTGGAGAATCCAATTTCTCCCAAAGGGTTCTCACACACCAGAGAACCATTAAATTAAAAAGCACCGATGCTTCTGGGAGACAACGATTGCAGGCCTTTAGCATTTCACATTAACAGCTTCCGTTCAGAGACTGGGCTCCCGACCCAGCTAAAGAGGCCCCTTCTGCGTGGAAAAAGCCCAGGCAGAGGAACAAAGCTAAGTGGTGCCTTCCTCCAGGTGCCCAGGGACTAGTGCGTGCGGCTCATTAGTGGTAAATGCTAACTACGTGTGGAAATCCCAGCACACCGAAAACAGAATGCGACCCTCAGGAACCATAAATCACCTGCATCGATTCTAAAGCCGACTGAGGATGCAGCTGGAGAGCTGTTTGTTCAGAATTTAATTTGATTCACCACCCGTTGCACAGGCCTTTATTTCGTGTTAAACTGCTACATTTCCAGCTACAAAGCCAACTCAGGTATTCGGAGTTTTTGGTTTTTGGTTTTTCGGGGGGTTTTTTGGCCAGACTTGGAGGCAAAGAGAGTAAGTGTGTTCTGTTCAAACCCTGTTTCTGCGCGTGTTGTGAGCACTTGGGTCAAGGATGAAACACGTTGATCAGGTGGCATGGCAGATTGTGGCTCCTGCAATAGCTGGATACAGCCGGATGTAGATTACATATGACTTTTCTATTCTCAGGTAAAGACAAAAACACAGAGGAAAATGTTGACCAGAGTATTGACAGTTATTGGATGCTGTTCTCCAGGACAGACAAAAAAGGGGGAGACTATGACCACCTTATTTGGGGGTTTCAGTCAGCACCCGAATCGCCGATCTTAGAACTCCTCATCCTCTCTTCTGCACCCGTCGCATCTCCGTTCAGGGTAGCCGTTCCCTGTACTGATGCAGCCTGAGGCCAAGGTGGTGGTGAGTTCAAGCCTGTCTCCACGTCTTTGCCCTGCCCGTTCCCTCAGCCTGATTGAAATCCTTCCCTTGCTGCTCCGCCACTCACTCCTGGCCTCAAAGCCAAGCAACTTCACCAGCATCCCACCCTTACCGATCCCATTTCCCGGCCTGTGTCCCCAGGCTTGCCTGGTGCCAGTCACAGACACACCTGTCTAGCCGTCCTTTTAGGCTCCTCTCTGAGGCTGTCTCCTTCTGAGTGTTCCCCCATTGTCTTAGACAGGTATGATTTAGCTGAAGATTTCCATGTGACCATTTTACTTTTGCATACCCTTAGTTGTTTTCATAGTCTAAATAATCTTACCTTCCCTGTAAAATTATGACTCTCTAAATATAGGAATTATGTTTTATTCATCCAAGTCTATTTCTCTGCTTTTCGCTTTATTATGTGCATTTTGTTGAATTAATTTTGACTGAGCAACAAATTATCCTTTGAAAATACTGCTAATTTTCTGCCTGTATATATTAGGCATTATCAACCTCTACATATGAAGCATTCACAAGTATTCATACATTACAATTATAACAATAATTCTAAACATCTCTCTGCCATTATGGCTAAGTCAAGAACCCTGAGTAAATGAAGAAGAGGGTAAAATCAAGAAAAATCTTAGCAAGAAAGGCAATCTTGGCCCTGAAGCAAAGTTAAGAGGAATTTGAAGAGAATGTAAGAGGAAGGAAATCAAAGATGTAAGGATATAAACTCCCCCAGAATTCATCTGGTTTGGAAAAGAGTCATAAAAAATTAGAAACCTTTCGTAAGTTGGAAAGAGGGCAGAAGAGAACTCTCAGCTTCTACAGTTATGCTAAAAGCCACAACCTTCATGAAGAAGATATAAATCCAAAATAGACTCACCTAGCAGTGGTATAAATTAAATCTGGCAGAGAATGAGCATGAATTAGTATCCCAGGCAGCTTAAGCCTGGTTATCACCACTCACCCACCAAAACAGAGGGCAAGAACTCAAGAAGAGATTTAAATCAATTCAAAACATAAACCACTTTCTTTTGCACAACTAAATCACATAATAAAAATATTTATGTCCTCATTGACATGTATTTATATGACCTAATCATATGCACCTGTACCCATAAACACACACACACACACACACACACACACACACACACACACACACACGAGCGCTTGTGGAAGAAGCCGATCAGAAGCCTCCATCCCCACGTGAGGAGCACAGAGAGCACTAGCATGAGAATTTGAAGCTGCGGGTGAAAGGACCACCCAGGCTTCCCTGACTCTGGGCTGGGATGATGCATGGGTCCGGTGTTAGAAAACACCTGATTTGCCATTTAGTAGCTGTGTGAACTTGGTCAAGTCTCCTGTCTACAAGTTGAAAATCATCATTTCCATGCCATAGAATCACTACTGTAATTAAGAGTGAATATGCACGCCAGGTGCTAGCTTGGCTACACACTCTAGAAGGCTGTTAGAAAAATTGGAGTTGCATTCCTGTTTTTCTTGAGGTCTCCAAGTCTTGCCTGCTCTCCTGTCTCTGTTCTCTACCCGGTTTCGTCAGCTGTTTCTAGGACCTGGCTCTGCAGTTACTCCCCTGCCCTCCTCTGAGGCCCCTCACGCCTTATCTTCGTTATAATCTTCTCCTTGATCATCTAGCACCCCTGCATCTTCCTTCAATAAGCCTCCTCAAGCTGCAGCTCTCTAGGCTTGTTCCCACATGCTCACTCTGAAATGACTGGGTCTTGTATTCTGCCGCCTTCCGACTCTATGTCTCAGGCTTCAGTCTCCATAATTAACTTTTATTCTGACTATTAAACTGGAAAAAGCGTTTTCCCATCTTGCACCAGTGGACTAGCGTGCCGTCAGACACACACGCTTCCTGAGATGTCACTTTAATTCTTTAGTCATGGTGCATCCCTCTCTAGAAAAGCCGGTTCTTTCGGGATAAAAATCTTGGTTCTTCACTTCAGCATTCAAGACTTACTGTGACACAAATGTATCTTTATGCACCTAATATATGTATAAAGATAAAATTAAAGAGTTTCATACTCAAATATAAGTTGGAGACTTCACTTACTATTGTACTTTGTAGAGATTCTTACTGCATATTAAGAATGTAAAAGGTTCTGAGAATGCTATAGGAGAGGAAACATTTGCTAAGTAATTACCTATTGTTTACCTATACCCATGAAATGCTTTCTTTTTACTATTTGACTTCTCACTGTATAAATCTTGTCTCCTCAAGTTGTTCTTAAATTACTAGTGAGTAGGTGTGATGCACTTGTTTATACCCCTTCTAAAACCAGTTCTAGGCCTTGGATGTAGTAGGCGTCCGTACACCTACTACACGGCTTTCCACCACTGTGACAAGCGTGTATTTTTCTTGTCTTCTTAAAATTAACTTATACCATATCTGTGAAAAATAAATAGTAAACCAATGGGCTACGAGATCTCTATGACAGCTATTTTCTTTGCTTCTCTCAAATACCTCATTTCTCCATATCCTACGTGACTTTTAAAATTTTGTTTTAATTTTATTTACACACACTTCTACTGACGACAGACTCAGGCCCACAGGCACTCACAGATGAAGGAACCAAGTGCCTGCTGATGAAGGGACGCAGGCTCTCAAATGCAGGTCTGCCGCATCTGAGAATCTCTGCTTTGCTGCAACTTCTACCGGCAGAGAGGTGAGTGGAAGTGACACTCACACTAGCGATTGGGGGGTAGGTGGATCCAAGGAAAGGAAGCTGCGGCCCAGGGCCCTTGATGTCAAGCTTTTGCCGAGAGCGTGATGAGGAGCAGCAACCCTGATGGCACCAGCTTGGCCCATGGAGAAAAGAGGAGAGAAAGACACCAGGGAGAACAAAGACTGAACAAGGACGGAGCCCACGTTGCCCACAACGTGCTCGTTACCTCAGCTGCTGCAAACCTACTTCTCTTAAGTAAAAAGTAAACTTTTTCCCCTTGACTTAGTGCTTTCCCGGTATCATGAAAATTTCACCAGACTATGTCAGCTGGGCTATCTGCTATAGAAGCTGAGGAAACGAGCAGCCAGAAGCCCCTGTTCCAACTACCCACTATGTTTTTGACTTTTCTCGCATGTATACTTTCCACTTCTTAATATTTAAATACATATTTTCTGAGTGCTATTTAAAAGAACAAAGAAAAATAGTTTATATTGGAGAACTATTTAAATTTCTTCCCACCCTTTAATTAGTTACTATAGCCTCAAACCCTTTAAGGAACCAGGCAGTGTATGAATTTATAAGTAAAGTTATTTCAAACTCGGTATTCTTAAGAGGAAAATTATATCAACACTGCTGGTGGTGGTTTAGTGCCTCAGTCATCAAAACATCAACATTTCTACACATGTGACTATAATATTTTGATGGCACATTACCGTGACACCCAGTGTTCACTCAACAGCACTGCGCATTCTTGACCTCTGCAGCAACTCAGGCTGCAGCTCGTCGATCTATGTTGAATGCAAGCTCCACCCCTGGAAACAACCTCTTCCTCTACAAGAATGAGTAACATTCCTTATGTTGCACGGTGAAAGCGGTACAATGTGATGAAAATGGCACTACACGAGGTGTTAACATGGTATGGAAAAAATAAAAGAAAACCTTTATTCTTGGTGCTTTTCACAGATGATTCTTGGGCTGTCTATGAAAACCCAGATCTACAAAGCATTTTCTGCAAAGTTACTGGCAGATAGAAACTTTTCAGCTAGCACATGTCAAAGCTTCTACCAGGAATGTAAACTGTACAATAATTTTTTTATGTCTTTAGACACCTAGAACAGAAACCTTAAACATCCAAGTGTCAAAATAAGACAGATAACCCAATAAATTTGCAAGAGCAGGGACAGGGAAAACAAACACAGCCTTCTGTCCCACAAAGGTCTGCTAACTCGCTCCGACCACTAGCCTGAACCTTAGCCTGCCACACATCTTTCCTGTCCGGCTGTTTATTTAGACTCCTGTAAAGCCCCTTGGCACCCATTTTTAATTTTCAGCTTGCTTCACGTCAGCTTTCTGAAAAGCACAGCAAGACTCGCTGTTTAACAAAAACACACACAAATCAGGGAAGGGGGGATAGACGGCAAGGGCTGGCGGGTGTAGGCATCTCCCCGCAGTCTGCGCGAGAGCCACATTCCTGGTCCCATTTGTTTGTTAGCGGAGTGCAGGGGTTGCCAGCTGGGGTCATCCCGTCTTCCACGCTTGGGTTTAACTGGATGACTGTTCTCAGAGGGAAAGCGCTGCCTTATCCAATGTAATGGTCTGTATCCACTCATGAAACACTCTGTAAATGCTCTCTATAAATGCTGGTTTAAAGAAGTAATCTCACATCTGGTAATCTGAGCAGCTTCTTTGAAGATAACAATATGTAATATAACAACCACTGTTAATTCCTATCATTTTGTTTTGAAACCCTGTATCATTTTTATTGTTTTTGCGGTTTTGTTTGTGTCTATGTTGTTATTTTGTTATTCTCTTTAAAATAAAAATGTGTGTTTATAAAAAATAATAATCTTCACTTTATTCTGAGAATTTCCTATTTTGATTAGATATCCTCCAAAGGCTTACAGCAATAATCTGCCTTCTGAAAAAGGATGATAGACTTTTGAGTTCAAATATGATCGTGAAATAGTATTATTTCTTTAAACACGTCTGATAACTCACAAAGCAGCATTGTTTGCCAAGCGATCATCACGTGCACGGTGCAGAACCCGGCTCTGCGCACAGGGTGAATGTGTGCTGTTGGAGCGGGACTCAGAGTCACACGCGTTAACTGTGGCACGTCCCAACCGCAGAGGCAGAAAAGGAGACTCGTGCCTCAAACCCTGGAATTTATAGGTGTTTTGATTGCAAAGGGGGTAACACTAAAGCCTGTTCAAAGTAAGCTTCTTACTGGGCATGGTAACACATGCGTGTGATTCCAGCACTCGTGAGGCTGAGGCAGGAGGATTGCCATGAGTTTGAGGCCAGCCTCGATTACACATTGAGATCCTGCCTCAAAAAACTAAAAAACATAAGTAAATAAAAGTGACCTTCTTCCTCTGGAAAGGCAAGGCTCATCTTTCCAGAAGTTACAAAGCTTTTCTATCTCTTTGCTGACTCTTCACTCCCACTCCCTTCCAACTGGAAGCAACGTCTAGTTTCCTAGGAGCCCGTTTTGGTCAATTTATGTTTCATTTACATAGTGTTCATCAATTTCAAAAGTGAATAGTAAATTACCCTAAGATATAGTGATTTCCTTAAGATTATAAGATTTGGGGGGGCTGGGGATTTAGCTCAG
>NW_004955434.1:22404104-22458925 GCF_000276665.1 Chinchilla lanigera
TGTGTGTGTGTGTGTGTGTGTGTGTGTGTGCTTGAAAAGAAAGAGGTGATGGTCTCAGATCACTTCCATCATATACTCTCCACCCCTTCCCCAGTGCTAACCTATGTCAGCATTTAAAGGCGTGCTTTTCCTGGGTTTTTCCTGTGCTTCCATCTGACCTAAAACATACCTATGCATATGTATGTATCTATATATTTATATCCTAAACAAATATATATACACATATTTTTCACAAAGCTGGGATCTAACCATAGCCACTGGGTGATGTACTTCCTTTTATCATAATATTTTATCTTATTATATATCTTGTTAAATCAATATTCTTCTCTGCTTTCTTCCTAATGGTGGTATAATATGCCATTACATAAATATAACATTTATTTCATTAAATAAACATGACATATTTTATTTAACTAAACCCCTAATTGAAGATTATGTAGCTTGTTGCTTATTTTTTGTATTACAAACAAGACAGCAATTAACATCTTTGAATATAAAATTTTCACTTGTTTGTGTTAATACTTTTGCAAAATATCTTCCTAGAAATAGTGATATGGAAAATTGGAGTGTGCCTGAAGTTATTAATATATCAAAAGAAATAATATATGGTTGACAAGAAGCCGTCATTGGTGGTAGAGACTCAGACAGTCTGGAGGACAAACGCTGGCGGAACCTCGCCAGACAGTGCTGAGAGAAGGGGGAGTCTGAGTTCTCGCATCCATTTACTACTGACAATAAGATTAACTTTTTTCTTGAGAAAAATATAAAAATAATTTTCGTTGTTAGATGTTATTCCAATGTAAGGCAATTGAAGATCTGGATACCTTTTTGGGGGGGATTCTTATTCTACTTTAATACATGGAACATGGAACGTTTTCAAAAATTCTAAAGATGAATCTTTTCTAAAGTTATCCTAGGTTTCTATTTACCTTGCTGCTAAAGAACAAGGAAAGAACTGATCATGAGCCCACCTTAATGGTGCATATATGCTTACTCTTGGATACCTTTCTACCAGTCGTTCCTTCTCCAGGGATGATTACAGAAAGATCCAGGGCAACTCTCTCCTTTGAAACAGATGCCCTCTTCTTTGTCATTGCTCTGTCCCTAAAGTTGAGACCCCTAAGCTTATTATACAAACTAAAAAGGTAAAAGTTTCATGGAGGAATGAAAACCAAGTGGTAATGTGTAAATCTTATGTAATAATATTTTGAGGCAAAAATTAATGGGCAACATGGTAGTAATTTGACTGATTTTAGCTTTTGGTGTCTGGAAATTTTTGCTTCGTATCTCATTTTCAAAGAAATAAAAATTGAGCCAAAGCTAGAGAAAGGTGTTGTTTCTGAGTTTGACAAGGGCCCAATACATCTTTGCAGTAAATTCTTAGTCAAAAAGAATCTACCTCATATGATTCAATCCTTAATCTGAGTTCCAATTTCAGAAGAGATTTTTATCACAGAAAAGAAGTTCACATTAAGAATTTCTTCTTAAAAGAAAATCCCACTGCCTGAGATCAGTACTTGGTCTGCCTGTCCCAGGGAGACAGCATCACTTTTAATGAGGAAAATGACTTAACTTTCATCACAGGGGCACATTTAATCAGGCCCAAAACCTCTAGACCTGGTCTCTACCCAGTGAGGACTCCTGAGGCAATTCACTTAGTCTTTAAGAGTGCCAAGGTCCTTATTCATAAACGTGGTTAACAACACTTGCCTCCTCTGCCCCAGGAAAGGGTTGGGTAGGTTAAATGAGGTGATGTATGTGAAGCTGCTGTAACTATAACACATTACTGTCATTAACATTCCATCAGTTCTGTGTTCAGCCTGAAAACATCTCCTGTGTTCTAGGGTCAGCCAGACATTATACAGGCAGAGCAACTCTATAGTATGAGATTTTTCTGATTAACCTGGATTTCAACATTTCTATCCCATTGTTCATACAAGGATCTGCCTCAGACTGTGTTCTTACTTAGTTTAGAGAATAAGACCACTTAGTTTTTAATGAGATGTGTAAATGTACATACCACAATTAGAAGTCTATCTATGAATAATATCATATAATAATCCTTTCTTTCTGAATGATATGGAATGCTCAATAATGGAAAAAATATTTTATTTTAAAAAAAAAACTGATCAAGTACCAAAAAAGAGAATGCAACTTGGAAATATCTCTGGAAAGGGAAAGGGCAAAGGTCTATCAGAGGTGTCTGCTTCCAAATCAAGTAAAATTTACCCTTCAGAATCAGATACAACTTGGCCTCTGTACCTTTGACGATGACTCAGTGTCAAGAAAGACATTCCTCTTACAAGAGCTGGGTGTGAATTGTGACTACCACAGAAGAAAATGCTTTCACAGAACGTCACTGGCAGCTGTGGAAGCTGGATTAGAAAGGAGTTAATTCTAAGAACACAAATAAATGAAATCTTTATACATGGGTATTACGGAACACCATTTTTTGACATTTATAAAAGAGTAGACTTTGACCTCACTTGGAATATGCATGTGATCTGTCTCCCATTCCACCCATAGTATTACCAGCACATTATTATTTGAACATACCAGAAGAGAAATAGCATTCCGTCACTGGATCAACATGTTACTTTAGAAGTCCCATCTTAGCACAAAGAATGTGTTGACATGGATAGGATGCATACTTTTTGAAAACCTCACACAGCGAAGCCAGTAAGTCACCCAGAAAGCCAACTCCATTTAAATTCTTACGAAACATCTCAGAAGAAATGCAAAACACTATTTAAAAATCACCATTGAAAGTGAAATACTTTCAGCAGCAGCTAGCTGGGAAAATAAAGGAAAACGTGGAGAATTTTCCTCTACTTAAGGAGCCCATCTTACTTGTATTTTAAGAAAAGTCGGAGGGCATATGTTTGATTCCAGGTTGATTCTAATTCACTGAGCAGGTTTCTATGACATCCTCAAAGAGGTGAAAAGTTCTGATGAAAAACTCAGATGGCCCAGCTTACAACTGTAATATCTAATTCAACGACCTCCTGGGAATTCCGACGGCTTTCCTTGCTAATCTCAAGCCAGTTAAACTGCTGGGTCTCAGTTTCTGCTCTCTCCGTGTGCCTGCACCCACCGCTGTAACTAGGCACAGCAGTCACGAGGAGATTCTTTCTGTACATGTACATTTACACTTTCATCTAATGAGCCGCGCTTGAAACAGCTCCCAAGTAACCACTTCCCAAGTGTTCATTAGGGCGGGGGACAGCCACGTTGGAATGACTGCATTCAAGCCATGTCTGAGATTAGGGATTGACCAAATTTTTCTATAGAGCTCCAGACAGTAAACGTTCAGGCTCTGCAGGTCATGAAGTCTGTCACAAATTTTCTACTTTGTCACTGTAGCATGAAATTAGTTATAGAAAATACAAAAACAAGTGAGTATGGCCATATTCCAATAAAACTTTATTCATGAACACACATTTGAATTTCACATAATTTTCACATGTTACACAATTTTTTTTCTGTTTTTCCAGCCATTTAAAAGAAACATAAAAACTGTTCTTAACCAACAAACCATGTAAAAACGGACAGGAGGGCTCATGTGACCCATAGGTCACGGTTTGCCGACCTCTAACTTAGGGTCTCAGAAGAGAGGAGAGTACTGGTGGAACTCCCAGGAGTCACGCAGAGGGATGAACTACAGGTACAGCCCTTATTCCAGGACTAAAGTCCAATCAAAACAGTGATCAGTCCCGTCCACTGCATGCTCTCTTCCTAACCACATGGTAGCGTTATCCTTTTTCACACTCTTCTTGTCAGTGTGCCTACGTGACTTGCTTTGGCCAATGAGATGTGAGAAGTGCTGTGTCTCTCTTCCAGGTGAAAATACAGAGTAAACCACAAGACTTACCAACGTTAGAGCAATTATGAATGGGCATAGTACCCACCATTGACCCTTAGCACACGTATTCTGAGTAAGAAATAAAAGCCTGCTGCATCCAGCCACTGAAAGGATGTTTTATTTACCGGTCAGCCCAGGCTGTACTAAATGCAATTAGCCTGTACTAAATTCAATTGGTTTATTCAATTCTGTGAATCAGAGGAGACCTGAAGTTCCTTAAAGTGAAATATTTATGCACACTTCAGCAGAAGACAGACACTTTGCCAACAGGAAAAAGTTTAACAATACACCATAGATTGTTGTTCTGGATCTGTGACCTATAAAGAAAACTATTAAAAATAGAAGAGAAACTTTTAATGCTACTATTCAATGCAGATGGAAGTATTATAAGACAGACAATCTCATATTGAGCTGGTGGGAAACAAAACTGCTATAATCTTTCTAGAAAGCTATTTTCCTGTTTACATCAATATCTTTCACAATTTTTAAGCTCTTTGACTACAAACTCTACATTTAGGAATCTAGCCTAAAAATAATAATAATAATAAAGAATTCAGGCAGATATTTTTGAATAATGACACCTGTTCTTGTTAAACTAGTAACAAAAAACTGGAAATAATTGGATGAAACTTTACAGGAAAAGCTAAAATATATTTTGATTTAATTTTTCATACAATAAAAATTATACAACTATTTAAAATCAAACTTATAAAGAAATGTCATGATAAAAGCCAGATTATATTATATGGTATATATAGTGTAATAAAGATAATTTCATGATGCAGGCATGTTGTATATATTTTACATATAGTACATGTTGAAAGACAGAAGGCTGAAAAGAGACATGCCAAGACATCATAGGGTTATAAGTGATTATAATTGTATTCATTGAAATTTTTATATTTTCCAATTCTTCTACAAGGAACATGTATTACTGTTATAATCAAAAAGGCGAATCAAGGTATTCTTAAATAGTCTTCAATAAGCCAACTCCAGTTTCATCCTCAGAATGTACCAGTTGTATTTTCTGTTTCCATAAGCGGTGAAATCCAAGTATTCTCTTTATTGAAGTACCTTCCACCACCATTTTCTAACATTTTACCTAGAACCCAAGTTAAGTTGTCAGCATACAACTCTTACTGGATGGAGGCTCTTTGGGGCTTCTTTCAGGGTTCTTAGTGTTCTGAACAAAAAGAAAATTGGACAAGCCACTCAGACGAGGCAGTAAAGGTACAGATTACTGAAGGTGAAAATGAGGTAGTCTGCAGGGCGGAAGTGGGCCAGTGAGCAGACTCAGCAGTGGCCCTGAGAACAAGGAAAGGGGGTTTTATCTACATTCCTGGGTTGGCTCCCCCTCATGTAAAGAAGGCACTGGAACATTTCTCCTATCGAGAACTCACTTGGTACCCTGCCAAACTCAAACTGCCCTGCTGAAAGACCGGCTTGGCTTCCTGCCAGATGTTCACACAGGACTGAGAACAGCAGTTTTTGATTGTCCCTACAAATGGCACCAGATTCAAGTGAAGTATTGAAAATAGCACTTTCTGATCAGTACTTGTACAGCACTTAGGAGCCCTGGAGTCATTTTGGGTCCTGTGATCTGCTCACGTTCTCCTGGTTTTTATGAGTTTTGACATGTTCCGCCCAGGCTGGCTTACCCCAGCCTCCAAGCCCTACCTCTCCCCGTCCCCCCAGCAGCCCTAGAGGGCCACATACATGGGGAAAAGCGGGTCTTGCCTTCTTCCCAGGGCTGCAATCTATTAATTCAAAATTTATTACTATTGAAATTGATTTGTTACCTTCATTCCAGTGAGTGACTTGCTTTCGGGGATTGCGGAGATCTGTCAGCCTTGCCTTTGCAGTCTTATCCACACCGCCACAACACGTATTAGTGGCAAAACAAGGTGATTCATGCTCACTCCTGCTGACCAGGCGTTTCACCAGCAGCTGCCTGTTTTGCTCCGGCATCCTGGCTCCTTTCACTTTATGGGGTCACTATCTGGCTTCCTCAGAAGTACTTGCTGGATCCTCTGTATTCAGCTAGCCAAACAAGACAGGAGAGAAAAGAGAAAAGTCAGACATCACTCTACCCTCCCTCGACTTGCCACAGTCACTTTAACCCCCAGGCCTTATGGGAAATGTAGTCTTTCTGTATCCTCAGAAAGGGGAAGTGGGGTTGGGGGACATCCCACTACAAACCCGCTTCAGGAAGCTGAAAGTAGCTCTGAGCTCAATACTACATATTCCAATTTATCTTATCCCTTTATTAAAAGAATTCCCCCACTCAGTTCATCCTTCTGTTGGATGATCAAAACTAGTTTTGAATCTTACCTCTAAGAAACTTTTCTAAATGCCCCAGCCAAAATGAACTTGTTTCTTCCTCCCTGGTCCTTCTCAGAGTCTGTCTCGTATCAGAGGAAATCCTGTATGTTCTTCCTTCATCAGAGAAGAGGGATAAACCGTGATCTCCTGTTGTGTATAGCATGGTGCCTGCCTGGAGCAGGCACTCAGAAAATGTTAGCTCCCTTACAGTGCTTTGACTCAACATCTGCAGAGGTTAATGGAACAAAAATACACCGTACTCATATGTCACTTAAATGGTGCTGATTTTTAGTTCAGTCTCTTAACAGATATTATCTGAAGAACATTTATAAGGAAGTTCAGAAGAACCATCCAACAAGCACATGAGCTTTAAAACCTCTTTGGGGATTGATTTAAGAACCAAAGGCTCTAGCATAAGATTTCTTATTCCTCTGATAATCCTGTCGTATTTTGCAGATTTTAAAACTCTCTGTGGAGCTTTCCTTTTCCTGGAAAACCCATATTCTTCAGTAAATCAACTTTTCAGCCCCGTGGGTATAAAAACAGACTGTGTTGTGAATGTGCTTTAGCTTTACTGAGTTTGCAGGCAAATGGAAAGAAAAGCAAAGAAATAAAGTAAAAGTGAGAGGTGTGAACTTTCCCCATCCATCTTAATGGAGTGCTAACCTTCCTGCCTCAAGGTGACCCTTTGAATTCTAGAACTATTAAACAATGAGCTGAAATCCAAACAATCAGTCTGGGAATGAAATCTCCTTGAGAAAGGACAGCTGTGGCCAGTTTTGACCATGATTCAAGCTTAAGAAAGCAAACAAACCCACCGAACTGATTTGAGCTGTCCTCTGTTAGTTTTAGGCTCTAGAATCTGCCCCCTTTCCTCCGCCTGGAGTGATCATCCTACTTGAAAAGTGGAGGGGTGTAGAATGTGGCCTTTTGGGGACTGGTGCCTAAGGTAAGGTCCACTGAACCAAAGGCTCTGTTTTTGGTCAAAGTGCCTCAAAACTCTTCAAGTCTCAGGGACTGCTGGTTTTCACCACTTGGAGTGATCTATCTGATGCCTAGTGCTGAGGACTGCATGGAGGAAGGAGGCAGGAAGCAACAGAGTTTGATAAGAACCACCACCTCTCCCCCAAAACACAAACCCCAGGACTAACTCCAAACCGTTCTTCTTGGTAGTCTCCTCATTTAAAAAATAAGAGGACTGGAACCAAACACCGACCCTCTGCTGATTCTGTTGCCTGATGATTGGGTGAAAGCACAGGAGAAGAAAGAAGTCTGTGAAATCTAGTCAAAGGTGGACTCCCCTTCCAGGTCTAGGACCCACCTCCTGTTCTACCTAGGACAAATTCTTCAGTGTCTCTTAAAATATAAATAACACTATTGCTTCATAATTATACTGCTCTGAGAGCCAAAGGACATCTTTATGGGAATAAAAAGCAGTCAAAATAGTAATTATTATTTCCTGACTGGTAGGAGCTTGGGAGACGTTTTCGAGGAGCTTTCCTCACCTGATTCTCTTTCCATTTCTTGCACATCTCAGTTCTGCTCGGCTAATTGCTGCAGACAAAGAAACAAACAAAAGTTCCCACCAGAAATCCAGAGGAGAAAATATTGAAAAGTAAAACACTAAAATGTTAGCAGCATTGTTTCAGAGTATGAGGACTTGGGTAATTTTTGTTTATTTCTCTTTGTTGTAATTTCTAAATTTTCCATACAAGTATATGTTACTGCCAAATGTTTTGATAAATATTTTTGACTGAAAAAGAGCAAACACTCAACAGATACTGTATGCTCAGTAGACTTGTTATTAAGCACCTCTTCCCAAGTTGCTGTGCATGAATTATACAATCATAAACCCCAGATTCATAGGTTATTCTATTCCACTTGTTTAGTTTGGCGTATATGGTTACTGTATACTATTCTATCAGTTGTTTTATTTAGTGTGATATATATGGATACTTTCTAATGAGATATGATATCAGATTACTAAAAACCCACATGATCCCACCTATCTGGTAACTGATATCGTAAATTGTCGTATATATTAACATAACAGACAGCTAAGTTAGAAGCAATATTATAGGCTCCCTTGAGAGAGTCACTGCAAAGGGTGACAACTGTGGCTGGAGGTGCATCTGTTGCAGGCCAGGCCTCAAGATAAAGATGGAATGACCAGGCCTACGTGCCTCCCAAGGGAGAAGCAATAGACTATAATTGGTATCACCTGGTCTAATAAAGTCTAGCTAGACATCAGTCACCCCGTGGGTGACCAGGACCTCCTGACTCATCGCTTCTAGAAAAGGTCCTTGCCCTTTCCATGTATACTTGCTGTGTGACTGACTTGCTTCCCCTTAGGATCAATGTTACCCAAGCAGCTACACTTATAATCTTATTGGTTGATCATAGTTTGTTCCACATTATACCCACCTCCTGATTCTGCTCTATAAAACATTTTTTGAGAAATGGGCTCACTGGCAATCCATTTGGGGGTTCCTCTTGCCTCTGAGGTACCCCCTATAAATATTTCCTACTCTTAACCTCCGTTGTTCCTTAGAATTTATTCTTCAATTTTGGGGAACATGAATTCGACATATCTGACGTCTAACAGGTTTGGAGTTATAGTACTTCCCTATATCATTTGGAGGTCTTATGTTATCGAGATAACAAAATCAAGTTATGTGGCGCCTACACAGAGGACAAGCACTTATTATAAGGTATAAAGACAAAGTCTCTGTACTGGCAGGAGTCCGTACTGAAGCAGAGAACTCCACAGGATCCAATGGAGGACTTAATTTTCATTGGTGGGAGAAATGACAAAGGAGAGAATCCGGGGCAAGGTTAAAATGCAAAATACAAATTATTAAATGTTTCACTATAAATAAAAGAGATGCAATGGAGAAAGTAAGTTAAGAACAGGATTCTAGGTTACAATAATTACAGAGAACTTTGTAGATTTTAAGATTATAGAAAAGAGCATTGTAATCCTACAGGTATCATTAAGTAACAAAATTACCTATGTGGCAACTATGTTAGTTTTTTGGCCAATTTAGTGTTTTCAGCATAAAACATTTGATAACCTACTTGACTGGATGTGTGAAGCTAATGAAACCGAATGTCTAAAAATGACAGGCGAGAAGCCCAGGGGTAGGCGGTCTCCAGGTCCATTCAGCGACTCAGCAGCATGAAGGATTTAGACTTCCCTGCTGCTCCTCTGTCCGCCCCCACCCTGTGCACGCCATGCTTCCCGCACAGCAGCTAGATGGGGATGGGTATTCCCGGTGCCACGGTCTCACCACACTCCAAATGGTAGGGAAGAGTGGTGGTGAGGATGGGGCAAACCTGGCCAGAATAGCGTAGGAATCCTTCCCAGGGATCTGTCTTTAGCAGGGAGAAAGATATTTTCCAGAGGCTCCCCCAGAAGTCTCCTCCTCAGACATCAATAGCTACAAGGGGGTCAAACAGTCACCCCATCAAAGTCAGTGGAAAAGCAAGAATCTGCATTTTCAGTTTCCAGTGTAGACCATGGTCTACGCACACTTGAAAAAAAATGGTGTAGTAATTGTGTAGAGAATCAACAGCGAAAGTTGTAACTGTTATTTTCAAGAATAGATTAAAATACCCGCCTGTTAATTTACTTCTAAATTCTTTATTCCTACAGAAAACTTACTATTTCACCAAGTGACTCAAATGGATTATTTTAGCAGATATTGCTTCAAATGAAAGTGCCTGTACTCAATACATCACCCCTTCCACTGCCCTCCGGACACACAGAGCGAGTGCTCCTGAGAGCAGCCTGCAATTTTATTTTCTCTTTATTCTTCCCACAATCTTCGTTTCCTGGCCAAATTTACAGAATAGGATCATCTTACACGTTCAGAAGATAGCATTTATTTCTGCATTTTAGATTCTTGTGGGCTTTTCCTTTTAGTTTCAAATGCAACAGCAAAAACACAGCAGAAGCCAAGAATGTGTGGTTTCTGTGAGTGCTTACATTTTCTGCAAAGTTTCAAAGAAATATTTAATAAACACATTTAAAATTATACAATAAATGATGAACACCGTGTGTTGTTAGGCGTGGAAAGAAAATTGGGCAAAACAGAAATTACACAAATACACAAGACATAATTGAAGTACCTTCCACTAACTCATTCAGATGCCATCAACTAGTTTAAAACAAAAAACAAAGATGAAAGTGCATTTATCATAGTTTACATTTTAAACTAACAACTACATGTTGTTTCTGAGTAGTATTTAGAATAAAAGGCTTGCCATCCATGGTGACTTAAGAATAATTAAAAAGTGACACTAAAAATAGATTACAAATTCATATCGGCTTTGTTTTGCTTTCCAATAAAACCAAACACAAAGTAAGGAGGAATTAAAAATTGTCATGCATTATAATAATTGCTTTGTAATTAGAATACTTCATCTTTTCTAAGAGCTTATTACCTACGGAGTGCATCCATCTGCACAACTTTCTTGCATTCCCTCAGATAATTAGCTTTCAAAATATTCCTGGATGACATATTCTCCCTCTTCTTTACGCCTGAGATTTCATAAAATACAAGCACTCTTACCACAGTATTATGTTGAGACATGTAATTAACAGAAAATATTGTATGGTATTTATGTCAAACTTTACTTGAGCAAAGAGCATGCAGACCCTCAGTAATTCCTGGGTGACCTAATTAGGTAAAACAAATTTATCTCACAAGTCTTGACACCATGCTCCTTCCAAGAGCAAACATTCCAGGCCTTGGAAGCATTCCACCCTGTAGTTCATCTCACAGCTTCCCATCCAACACAGTCAAGGCGGGCTATTTCCCTTTAGTTCCTCTTCCGGAAGTCCTTATCTCTCCAGCCCTACGGAGCCAGCCGCACTTCCCCGCCGCACCTCCCCGCCGGCTCCTGCTTGTAATCTGTTTATAACTCGCCTTCTTGGAAACCACAAGGCCCTCCCATATCTTTTCTTTACCACATTGTTTCCACTACATCTTTGCTGAACTCTCTCTATAATTAAGAAGAAAGGTTCAATTTCCTTTTGTTAATATCATCATACAATTCTCTTCTCCTTTCTCGTTCATTCTGAAACCTATATAATGTTTTTGTTTGTTCTGTTTTGTGGTTTGTGTGGTCGTTCTTTCTTTCTTTCTTCTTTCTTTCTTTCCCTTTTTTGCCTACCAAACGCCTCACCTATGTCTAGAATTCACCTATGCATCATTATATTGCAATCTTATACCTGCCAGGTGAGGTGGCACACATCTATAACCCTCGTACTCTGGGAGGCTGATGCGGAAATATCACAAGTTTGAATCCCACCCAGAAAACTTAGTGAGATCTTATCTGAAAATTAAAAAAAAAAAAAATGCTTAACGAGGGCTGAGAATGCAGCTCTGTGTACAGGCCCTGGCTTCAGTCTCCAAAACTGCAAACATTAACATAGTCTTATATGCTTACACTAAGTTCTTTTAACATTAAATATAAGAAGATTATTCCTACTTAAAGATACCCATTACTCCAGGATTATAACACATCATTTGGTGATTAAATAACATAACCATTTAAGACTAAGGTTAAAAAAAGAAATGTTTCCATTTACCTCAAAATTATAATTGTTTTTCCAATTAAGAGAAACTGTCATGAGAAATGATTGGTTCTACGAGTAGGATATTTAACTAACATCATTATCCCCCTATCCAAAGCAATAAGTAAAGGAAAAAATAATTTTAAATAGTCATTTTAGTTTTCTTAGATCAATTAGTTTATTACACATCTACTAAGTACTCATATCTTTGATAAATAACTAGAAAAGACACAGAAGAAATACAAAATACAATGAGTTTGTTAAATTGATGTTTTCTATTAAGCATAATTACGGCCATCTGAACCATAAATTCATGCAAACCACGTGCTCAACAAGAGGGAATAAATAATACCATACATGACACATGGATTTAACCTCACCTGAAAAGACCACAAATTTCCAGTTCCCACAAGAGATCTCATTGATTTTCAAATTTCTACAGAAATCCATTGTCATACATGGCTACGGATTGAGAGAACAAAATCAGGTGGCTTTGGAGACTCCTTGAAGGATGAAGAGAGCATAGATGAATGAGACCGAGAGGGGAGAGCGTATACGCCGTAGACAACTGAGTTAGATAGAAATGTTACAGGCACGCAGGCAGCCTGGGCCCTCAAAGATGCCTTGCAACTGTGGGGGAGACAGACACTGCCATTGCGGGCCGGGCCTCAAGACGAAAGATGAAACAAATGCACCCACATAGCTCCCTAGGGATGGACCTCAGGGATTGATATTCTAACTAGGTGGCAATCACCTTGAAGAGTCACTGACCCAACTCCCTACAGGAAAAGCCCCTGTTCTGTATGCACGTCCATTCACGTCCGCTTGCTGCATGACTGGCTTCCCCATTTGATCCTGATTCAATCAATTTTACCTGGGCAATTATGCTTGTAATCTTATTGGTTGGCCATAGTTTTGTCCCACCTAATGCCCCCCTTACAAATTCTCATGTTTTCTACCTTGGACTTGCATTGTATCATCGATTTGCTCTATAAAAATCCCTAGAAAAGGCACGTTCCTTGGCAAGCCACTGGGGTCTCCTTCTGTCTCTCTCTCAGGCTGAGGCTTTCTTTCCCCCAGTAAATATACAATATTCTGCTCTTAACCTTCTGGTGTTCCTAAAATTCCTTCTTCAGTTTTAGAGAACATGAACTTGTCCCAGACATCTAGCAGGTTGGGAGTTTCTTTCTCCTATATCATATAGATAAAATGCAGAAAAAATCACCCCCAAAAGATAATCCAACATTAATTGCTAAAACACTGAATGCAAATCTGGGACTTAATATTTTACAGCTATAACAATGGGGAATCCTTGAAAATGAGAGATAGGTGGTGGAGAACCAGACAGACACAGAAAATACAGTGACCTTTGGAGATATGGCAATTAGAAGAGAGAAATAAAAAAAAGAGAAACATAAACTTTTAATCCTATTGCAAAACCAGAGAACTAAGACACACCCCTCTGCCTCCCCCACAGTCACCATCGGCGTCATCCAGGAGAGAAAGTGCACATTCTGGTGTTAAGAAAGGGGTCTCTTAAAACCAGGAAACTTGTTCACAAAGTGCCTAGGAATAAAATCTAAACAAAAAAAAAATATTTCTATGCAAAGATCTTGTAAGATGAAAATAAGCAAACAAAAGTAAATTTTACTTGAACATTCTCCCGTTAATAAGCTATAAGGCAGAAGAAAATTATAACTATCCTTTAAAATAAATTAATTATCCTTAAGCAACCACTTACAAAGATTTCTTTTAATACAAGGCACCAGAATTTCTTTTTCCAGTACTGGAGATCAAACCCAAGGGCTCAAACACATTAGACAAGTGCTCCACCACTGAGCTACATCCCCAGCCCAGAATCAAAAATTTGAGAACTAAAAATGGACAGAGAAAACACTAGAAAGAAGAGCAATAAATATTGGTGAAGTCAGGAAATTTTTTAAAGAAAAAGATGAAATCATCTTAGAAATTAAGAATAAATTACAAGTTGTACAACGTGAAGAGATAAAAATAAAAATTTAGTATGAAGCTGCTATGTTCTCAGTGTGTTTCCAAAATTTACTTGTTGCCATGCAACCCTCAAGATGACCGTGTTAAGAGGGGTGGCCTCTGGGAGCGGGTAAAGTCATAACGGCTCCACTGTCATCACCAGAATTAATGTCTCCATACAAAGGACTGAGGCAGGCCCTTTGTCCCTTCTGCCGCTTCTGCCATGCCCCCTGACACATAGAAAGTGTCACCTGGGAAGAACATGCCCCTCACCAGACACACACTTGCCAGTGCCCGGACCCTGGTCTGCTCAGCCTTTAGGACCATGAGAAACACATTCTTGTTGTTCATAAATTACCCAGTCTTGTTACAGGAAGCCTGAACAGTTCAAAGAGGCATTTCAGAAAGGCAGGAAAACAACTGAGAGGATGTAAATGAGAAAAGAAAGGAATTTTTTTAAAGGCAAGAAAAACATCAAATATTTATATAATTGGAGTCTCTAAGGAAAGAAAGACAAAGCTAGGGAGCAGAAGCTGTCACTCAAACTATAACCATGTCAAACTTTCCAGAAATAAGAGCATACTTAAACTATATATTGAAAGGCCTACCACATCTCTAGAGAAATTGAACTAAAATGGTGCTAGGTGACTATCTCAGCAAAACTGTTCAAGAAAAAAATATATCCTCAGGGATCTTCAGGAAAAAAATCAAATTATCTATAAGGGAGGGGGTAGAGGAAGGCTGCATTAGAATTGCAAATAATAACATAAAATTTGGCCACTACAAAAGTGAATTTTCAAACAATTTACATAAAGTCAAGAATTTTATATCCAAAAGTTATAATCTTAATTTCAAATAACAGCTTAATCAAAATGTCTTTTTAAAAAGGACACTTTTTAATGCTAAATGCTAGAATTGTCAATTAGCATATAATGTTCATGAATATCTATGTACCAAATAACACAGTAATTACTTTAATGCTGAGAGACTAACACATCACTCCCACACTGGTCTGTTATAGACAGATTAAGTGGACAAAAATACTAAACTCATCAAAGACCTAATAGATATTTGGAAGATATAACATTATGACCCTCTAATAGAAAATATATGTTCTTCTCTCAAGTACACATGCAACACTAATAGAAACTGATCATGCATCAGTTTATGCAAAAGCATCAGTGTTTCATCAAGCAGAAATATTACAAGTAATATTTCTGATTATAATTTTTAAAATATAATATTTGTGCATTGTGGGTGGGAATGTAAAATGGTGCAGTCACTATGGGAAACTATTTGGCGATTCCTCAAAAAGTTATAGAACTAGCAAATGATCCAGCAGTTCTGCACCTAAGAAGGTGTAGATACAGATATATATGCCACTATGCAACTGAATATATATATATAAATTGAATGGAGGGACTTAAACAAATATTTGTGCACAGTGTCTCTAGCAGCATTATTTCCATTAGCCAAAAGATAGAAATAACCACGTCCATCCACAGAAGGAGGGATAATTAAAATGTGTTGTATACATACGATGGAATATTACTTAGCCTTAAGAAAAGAATGAAGGGACCTTAAAAACATTATTCAAAGTGAAATAAGCCAGATATGAAGGGCAAACATTAAACTGCACTTAGATGAGGTATTTCTAGAGTGGATAAATTCACAGAGACGGAAAGTAGACAGAAATTACCAGGGGCCGAAGGAGTTAGTATTTAATGGCTGCAGAGTTTATGTTGGGATGATAAACAGGTTTTGGTCATAGATAGTGGTAATAGTTATGTAATACCATAAATGTGTTTCATTCTACTGGCCTGTATACTTTTAAAATGGCTAAAATGCTAAATATTGCTCTCTATATATTTACCCCAATTTCAAAAATAAAAAAAGAAATATTTGTAGAAAATAATATTTGTAGAAAAGAATATTTGTAGAAAATAATTACATAACTTGAAATACAATGCAAGATACACTAGAAGTGCTCTCTGTGGCTTGAATTCAAAGAGTCTAGCATACACTTCTTTAAAGCAAGCAAACAAATAAACATTTAAAACCTATTTTAAGAGAGCAGATTCTCAGTTATAAAATTATAGCATTTATATGTTATTATTTTTAATGGTAATCTAACTGAACTGTTACTTTTCTAGGTTGAAAATAATTACTTGCCTACCTTTATAATCTAAGACTTGTTACTATACACATAATTAAGTGGTGGAAGAATGAACTGACCAAACTAGGAATTTAAGGAACTTTTATGAGTTAGAGAAACTAAAGTCTGAGTCAGAGAAGAGTTTATGGAAGGGATGAGCCAAGCTAGGAAGGGCACGAGGGACGTGAAAGGGCAGAATAAAGGCACGCTGGAGGTGAAAGAGGCACTGAGAGCTTAGCTACCCACGGGACACAAGGCTGTTCCTTCTTACCCCAGAGGCCCTGCAGTTAGATTATTTTTTGGGCTTCTGGTGGTGTTTCTAGTATAGGATGTCATGAAGCTTGCATTTATCAAGTGACCAAGAAAGAATCTGAAAATTGAACAATGAATCTTTTCTTCTAATTCTTCTCCAAATGAGTCGTTTCTGAGTATAATTATACCTCCTGATTTAGTTAATTTTACTGGAAAAGGTCAAATGACTTATGTTTATAAAATTACAACTGTGATTTTAGTTAGATCAGTCAGGCAGTAAATCATAACCACAGAGAAACAATCAATAGCCTATAGATCAATCCTAAAATAACTGAAATTTCAAGTATAAAAAGAGAGGTTAATAAAGGTTTTAGACAGTAATGAAAACCTCTTTCAGGAACATAGTCATTAAAATACCTTCCTGTAATCTCCTCCACTAGAAATTAACCCTGGGAGGGTCCAGAAATGCAGTTTCTTGGGGACACAATATACTATCTTGCGGATGTGAAGTGCCAGCAGAGACGCTGATGAGCATGCATAAATTTTATTTCTGAGAATTCAGCCAGGGATATAAATGAGGACAGTAGAGGACATTGATGACTATGGGCCTTAAGTACACTTTATGTATAAATAATCACTTCCACGTTCATTTTTCCTTCACTAGTTTAAGAAAAATAATGAGTCTTGGTCTATGATGTGTTGAAGCAGAAACAAAGACGTGTTAAAACTGCAAATGTGCAAGATGTAAAGTCTAAAAATTAGCCTACTAAGGATATACTTAGTAGGATAGGCTTTTAAATCTGGAGAAATATACATCAAATTTTCCACCTTATCTCAAGTGGAAGGTGGGTCGGAGGATGGAGATGTGGAGGAAATTAGGGAGAACTTTCTTAGCAGCTATTTTCCACATATATTTTAATAAGAACAATGCTTATTAACACAGTGTACTAGACCCTCTTTGCAGAATGCTTTAGATGAAGTAATTTATGGAATCTTCATCTGCATCTTATGAAGTATGTATCATTTCCCCCATTTTACAAGTGAGGAAACTAAGGCCAAAATTATACTTGCATCTGTGACTTTGTCACCAACCCCCAAGACGTTAGAGGTTCTGGCTCAGGTAGAGCCCCCGTCTCCTGCAGCAGGACCTCTGACAGCATTCACTCTCGCCGGCCCCACCCCGTGCTTTCCCTCCCGCTGGTCTCTCTGCAAAGGGAAGCTCACTGCAGACTAGGTCACTTCTACCTACTCAGCTCAGGATTTCATGTTGTTTGTATACACACTTATTTCAGGATAGAAGTTGGTTTTATTGCCAGATTCTTCTTTAAACACGTTTTAACTTCCATATGAACAAACTGTCGAACCTAAATTTTTCATAAAATTAAATTTTTCTTAAGGTCAAATTTGTCTCCTGCAATGATGTGATGCCAGCCAAATAATTGAGATTATTTTAAAGTGTTTTGTTCAGATTCTTGTTTCATAATTAAAATATACATTCAGTGTAAAAAAAACAAGCTATACTACTTGCCCAAGGTCAAACATTAATGCTCAAAAATCCAGAATTAAAATCCAAGTAGAGTGGCTCTGCCGCGTTGCCCCTTCAGCACGGACCCTCTGATACTCAGAAAAGAGGCAAAGTTAAAACTCATAAAAGATGGCACCCCTTTAAGAACTATTACTATCTGGACCATACATACTTTAATCCTCCTCCACTCCATCCGGCAGCGGCTGTTGTGAGTGTAGGCCAGGGTGGGGTGGGACGGTGGGGTTTAGGGAGCTTAACATCTAATCCAAGCTGGTCGAAGCACGATTGCCCTTCCTGATATCTTCAGCTAGACGCAAAGAGGAGCGTCAGCCCCTGCTGGGTGGTGGCAGCCTGGACTGTGAGCTGAGGAAGTGCTAGAGCAGCCATGCTGTCCACCTTGTATTCAACATACAGTGAAATACCAGTCAGCAAGCAGAGAGAAGAGCCGGAGCGAGCGAACTTCAGCCACGGTGGTGTCGGTCTCCAGCCGCACTGTTCCCAAGGCCGGGCTGGGAGCCGGCCCAGCCGCAGCTCGGCTGCTCCACCCCGTGCGCTCTTTGACCTCAGGTTTCACTATTCATCCGCCCTCACCAGTTTGATTTGGTTCTTTGCGGCGGCAACAGCAGCGCACTCACGTTAATCAAGGGAAAGGGAGCCAAGCTGACATTCTGTTTAAGGGCCCAGAATCTCACCTTTGGATGCTAAATGGATTCCATGCAATATGTTCAAGAACAAAGAAAAGAGTTTATTTACTTTAAAGAAATGAATCTATTTTAAAAGGTCACTAATTCATAGAAACATCTATCATGAACCATTAATATTATTATTTTGACCATATATTTCATAACAAGTATTACATTAATTGATGTTTATTTTTACTCATTGCTGTGAACTGTTTTTCTTTTACTTATTATTATTATTCATAATATAGGCCATTTGCTAAATATATATGTGTGAACTTAAACTTTATATTTTTCAAAATAAACAGAGACTTCATCAGAGCAGAATTCATGTCTTCAAATTTTGAAATGGTTACCAAAAGCTATCTTACTGCCGGGCTCCAGCCTATACAAAATTTTGCCAAGCCATCACGAGGGCAAACCAGCGTGGCGTCAGGGCCCAAACCAGCGTGTCGCTCAAAAACTAACTCCCGCCTCCCTCTTTCCCCCCAACTTCCTGTTTCCCTTGCGCTCACATGCAGGACACTCCTCCAATCAGCGTTCGTTACATCACTCTGACCACCCATGTAAACTCCGCCCCCAGCCCAGCCCAATAAATTCTTTGTCTCCCCGCCTCCTCTTTCAGAGGGTCCTCTGCGTTCTCCTGCAGCTTTCCCTTGCCACAATAAAGGCTCTTTTTACTTATATTTTTCTTTTTCTCATTTGCTCCAAGAAAAACCTTACACTTACTTCCATATTTACTTTGTCTTTTTACCTGCTCACCATCTCTAGAAGGAAATATTCATTTCCTTTCTGTAAAGTATTTCTCCCCTCAGAGCAACCTCATTTTCTCTGTTACAACAGAAGAATCCCTGCTCTACAGGCTCAGGTCAGAATGGTCAGCCAGGCACAATGCCTTTTTTTCCAGGTAGTGATGTGCACAGGCTGTGTAATCTGGCCAAGTCTTGAGAGGAAGTGGGTGGTACGTTTGGAACCTCAAAACTAAGATGTAAACTGGGGAACCAAATTCTATTCTTCAGTAGCTTCAAATCTTAAGTCGATCCTTTATGCTACAGGTGAATAGTAAGTTAGATTCTAAAATACTAATAATTAGGTCAAATAGATTCTAAAACCTGAAGAAAATATTCAAAACAAAAAAGTAGCATTTATTGAGTAACTGCCATATGAGTATACCCATTTTCACTATTGTATAAACATTCAAAATAATCTTGAAGGTGAGAAATAAACATCTCTGTTGGCTGGGGAAACTGAGTCACTGAGCAATTACATAAATTGCACAAGGAGCCACAGTAATGAGAGTCAGGATCCAAACCCCTGCCTGTGTGCTTCCAGTGTCTGCACCTTTTCCATGATGTGCATTATATTTACCCAAGCCGATATTCTACTTCATCCACCCCAAGCCAACAATTCAATTTCATCCACTCTAAGTAAATTACTCTACCAGCCTGAATGGATAAGCTTGTGCTTATCCCTTTAATATATGTGTAAATATTTCAAGTACAGGTAAAAGGAATTGAACTGCTCAAGGTGAAACCAGCTCCATAGTACTGACAAACAAAATCACACTGGTTTTCCTAACCTGATTTTGGAAAGAAAAACTGCTTCTACAAAGACAGGAAGTCATTGTGAGGTCCTTTCACCCATCAGCTGCAACTGTCCTTTGCACCTCCTGTCCTTGGGTGCTAGACTGCTGTCTGAGTCCCCTATGAAGCCTGCAAAGGACTTTATTATTCCCAGCTGGGAGTTAAGGCTGCTGAAAAGCACATTGTCGCCACAGCTTGCTCCCTCCACATGTCAACATATTCTGAAAGCTAGTGACATCTGATTTTAGCTTTTGCTGCCTTCTGTTCCTCCGACTTTGACAGATTTTAATGAGACAAATGCTAACTGTGGGTTTCCTCCTTCCATCTTCCCCACCTCACCTCTCAGGAGCACACTCCCTCTCCGCTGCCATCCTTTGCAAAATGGCAAACTCCACATTAGAAGCTGCTGATGAAGAGTAGAAGATATCCAGATTAGCAGAGCTTCCCCAGCCTGTGTCACATCAACTCTGCCTGTACCTTTTCAGTATGGGTAACAAGGTTTGCTCTTGACACTTGGAGACATGGACATTGAATCATTCGTGACAGAGAGACAGTTGATAGTTCCAGGACCCTTTTATGTGATGTGAGCACCAGGAGAAAGGTCAGGCACAGATGAGTTCTCCAGCAAGAGGATAACGCTCTGGGCTTCTAAAGCAAGCTCAGGCAAGCCAGCAGGTGTGTTCTCAAACCAAACACCTAGAAAGATGCTCAGTGTAACACGACTCACTGAGCACCACACTACTATGACACCTGAAGCTTTGAGGTTAGACAGACCTGTTCCAAAATGACATTTCTATCACTTACGGAGTTTCCTTCAATGAGTTACAGAAAGTCCCTTTCATACAGCAGGCCTTCAGCTAGGTGAAGAGAATGGATTGTGATTACCCCTACTCTTCTATGTCCCACCAAATTTTCTAATATCTCAATTTAGAGGCTCAAGTTTGAGGGACAGTTTGAAGAGGAGATAATTGAAATCCTGAGTAGGTAGAAAAATCTTGAATCCCAGGACATTTGTGTCTGGCTTGCCTTGAAAGTGACCATTCAGAGATTTGCTGTTGGTAGAGTGTGGTCAAATATTTTTAGGACAATGGTTCAGAGGTAGTGCAACCCATTTGCTACATCCTGAGCAGAGTACACCAGCTATGGAGAAGTCACACGTGCTCCCATATGAGGGAAAGAGAATGAAGCAAGTGGCTTTGTATACATACCAGAAGGCCCAGAACAGGAGGTCATCCCAACAGAAGACTGTCATAGGATTTTCAATCAGCACATGCTGGTCCATGCTCAGCAGCCAGATGGACCCATTTTGTCACCAACAGAGATACAGAGACTGCTGAGCCCTCCTCCTGGGGTCATGATGTTGTTTCTGAAGCTTCCCTCTGTGCATGGATGTCCTGTAAAACAAACAAACAAACAAAAAACAATAAAAAAAAAAAAAACAGAGGAAAAGAAGAAAGAGGAAAAAAAAAAAAAAACAGAGGAAAAGAAGAAAGAGGAAAGATCCTGAAAGTGAAAAGAGACAGCGAGAGGCAAAGAATAACACTTAAATTCACTAGGAAAAAATCAGCTCATGAAATTAGATGGGCTAGATGGTGTTCATACGCACCATGAGGCTATCTCTATCAGTACAGATTCCGGCCACATTAAAGGATAAAAAAGCATGAAATCCTGTCATTTGTGGCAACACGGATAGAACTGAAGGGCACTGGGTTAGGTGAAAGAAGTCTGAAACAGAAGGATAAATAACACATGTCCCAACTTACATGTGAAAGCTAAAACTTTGGTAGAATGGTGGTCACCAGAGCTCGGGAAGGGTGTGGAGGAGGGAGAGGTGGAAACAGGATGGCTAACGGGTACAGGTTGGATAAAGGAGCAATTTATAATGTTCTATGACGCCACAAGATAGCTGCTGTTAACAACAGCTAACTGCATATTTCAAAAAAGCTGGCACATAGAAAACCAGCACGAAGAAATGACATATTCATTTTGCGATGGATGCTAATAATCAGTTATCCTGATCTGATACCGCACTTCGTATCCATGTATTGAAACGTTGGCCTGTACTCCATAAATATGTATAATTGCTATGTGCCAATTAAAATAAAATGTATTGAAATAGTAATAATAATAAAGATTTTAGTCATTTCCAGGATGCGAAATCAACATATGGAGAAATGTGGTATAGGAAAGAACTCTAGGCCGTGGACTCAGAAAAATTCTCTTTAAATTCTACAATTTACTAGGAAGATTATATAAATTTCTGAATTTTTCTAAGATTTCCAAGTTTTTTATTTTAAGTAAAAATAAAGGTCAAATTCAATAATATCTAGCTCAGAGAACTGGTATGAAGATATGAGAATCAATTGAAGTCACATATGTGGTCAATATTAATCACTATGCAGATATTGGTTATTATTTCTTGATATATGGATGGATTTTACTTAAATCTCATTATTTTAAAAAGGAATGGTGGGTTTGGAATACATCTTTGCTGTAAATCCATACTGATTTCCAGTGATCATCATTTAACTCTCCAAGTATTTATAAATCATTTATTCTTTAAATTCATTCAAAAATGCTGCCAAGGGTCATTCCAGAAATCGGTTGTCTTTCCTGTTTTTCCTGGAAGCAAGGTTCTTCCGTCACCTCTGCAGGTCTCCATGAGTGCATGGAAATTGTTGGCACGCTTCCATGATCACATTCACTGCTCCTTACGCTTCTGGAGACCTTAGTAATCAGAGCCTAGAGATTTGAACATAATGATCACCATTCTGTTGTCTTCAGCTAATCTGCTCTCCTTTTCCTACAACAAGAGAAGCACATGAGCTTCCCAGGCACAATGATTTATTCGCTCCTCTCCAATATGAACATAAGCTGTTCCTTAGTACAGAAGAGAGGACAAATGACAAGTTAGGAGCTCTGCTTCTCTTAGTTTTCTTGTAACAACACAAGGCCGCCACACGTGAGCTCCTTCGCTGTGTCGCAGACTTGCCCTGAATTAGCTTCCGCTTGTGTGGGGCTCGGGCCATTGTGCCACTGACAGTCTTCTTGGGAGTGGTGCTCTTCTTTGGCAGCAGCTGGTTTGGGTCATAAGCTCCTCCTGCTGCCTTTAGGATGTGTTTATGTCAAATAGAAATTATCTTCAGAGAGATCTCATGCAGAAAATTCCTTGGCAGTTGAGAGAGACAGAGTGCTCCAGGTAGCAAACTGGAGCCCACACTGAGTAGGATACTGCCTGACTGGGCGGCAGGCAGCAGACCACGCTGGACCTGGTTGGTGTGGGCAGGGAAGTTGGAAGTGCTTGCAGCACCCCTGCCACCCTGCTCTGCTGGGCACATGAAGAAGCTTGGTAGAAAAGAAATGGATTTATTTTAGTGTATAAGATTAAAGCAGAAAAGGAAAGAAAGTAATAACTCAAATCTTAACAATGAACAATCTCAATCTTCTTGTCTGGATATTCTAAGATCTCTTTAATGAGGCAAGTGTTTCTCTTAAGGTTGTTTTACAAAGAGTGTAATAATTCAATTCTCTTTCTATGAAGATAAAACAGGAAATTTTTTTTAAATGCCGTGTTTAAAAAGTTACCTTCTCCTCACAGAGAATACAATGTTGGGTTGAACAGAAAATCCAGGTTCACCTGAGTAACTCATAGCTGGTGTGGGGAAAGAAACTCACCCTCATTGGAGCATTTTGTGATCAGGCTGATGGTAAGTGAAAGGACGAGGGATAGAGAAGACTAAGTATGATATCTGATTCATGGCCTCAAGTAGCATTTGGCACAACTGGAAAGAGACCAGTGCTAATATAAATGTCACCTTTTGCATCAATGATCATAGACATAAGGAAGTTGTTCAGAAACGCTGAGGTGTGCCTGGACTGAAACACTGTATCCCAAGAATTCTCCACAGGAACATCAGGAATGCTGCTCGTGGAAGCTATTGAAGGCACTGAGAAAGTGGTAGAAAAGTGACCTGTTTAATTTTGAATAACTGCTGCTTTCCAGTATCTTTCACAACAGAAGCTCTTGTTCATGGGATACCCTTAACATGTAGCAGACCTGCCTTACCTCAGAGATAATATGAGCAGAAACAGACTCGTAAAGATCATGCATTTGCTCTGGGTCTTTAAGAATGCATGACTTGGAGGATGCTTCCAAAGGTGAAGAGAATCTATTGTGGTGAAACCACAGACTGAAAACATATCTAGGGTCAACATGGGCCTGTGAGCTAGAGGCGGGCATGAAAGAGCAAGAGAAAGAGTCAAATGGCCTCAGTGTAAGGACAAGAGTGTAAGACAGTGGTTTTCAGAACGCAAGCTTAGGAATACTTGCATCAGTGGGTGCTATTAGAGATGATTCAGCCAATCACACGAGAAAGCTGCCCATCAAAGGAAACAGCAACAAAGTGATGCAGAGGAACATGACCGCAGAGTGAAAGAAAATGTTTGCAGGCCATACATCTGACAAGGGGCTAACATACAAGTTATATAATTTAAATGACCAAAAGCAAGAAAAAATTAACCATATTTTTAAATGGAATGGACAAAAGATTTGGATATATATTTCTTGACTTACAGTTCTATATTTTTCTTAGTATGGTACATATTTGCAGTTTCTCTTATATGGATATATACATTTTTCAAAATAGAACATACTAATGATCAATAGGTACATGAAAAATCCGTAACATCAAAAATGACCAGCAAAAAACCGCAATGAGGTTCACTTCACATGCATCAAAATGACTATTATCGAAATAGACAAGAGATCTGTTGTCAAGGATGTGAGACAATGGGACACTTGCACAAAGTTGGTGGGACTGTAAACTAGGGCAGCCATTAGGGGAAACAGTGTGAAGGTTCCTCCAAAAAGCAAAAACGGAACCACCACAAGATCCAGCAATTCCATTACTGAACATACACCCCAAGGAAATGAAATCAGCACATCCAAGAGTCACGTGCACTCCTGTGCTCCTTGCAGCTTTATTCACAATAGCCAAGACAGGGAATGGACCTAAGTGTTTGTTGACGGATGAATGGATAAAGAAAATATGATATAAATCACAAGTACATTTGTGACATGGCCTGAAGCCACCTGGACTGCCAACCTCAGTTTCCCAAACTCTATACCTGCATTTTCTCCTATTGACTACTCTTATGGACCTTATCCTGTGCTATCTACTTATGTGAACTAAACTCTCCTTTTGCTATTGGTCCAGGTGGTTCTGTAAAGTCAGCTTTAGAACCAGTCCTGAGTTCAAGTCCTAGATTCTACAATTCTCAACCGCATGACCTTGGGAAATGAAAGTACCTCTCTG
This sequence comes from Chinchilla lanigera, assembly GCF_000276665.1. Taxonomy (NCBI): domain Eukaryota; kingdom Metazoa; phylum Chordata; class Mammalia; order Rodentia; family Chinchillidae; genus Chinchilla; species Chinchilla lanigera. Next base: position 22,429,369 of record NW_004955434.1, read on the forward strand.
AGACTTAGTGTTCTTACCTGGGGTGAGTGGGGGAGGGTGGACAATGCCTAGCTCATAATATCACACAAGATTAAATATAATGATAGAATATTTATTCAAGAATAATTATTTTTATTCACTTTGCATGACTTTGCGAGGACTACCACCACCAGCAAGACTACAGTTTTCTTTTGGCAACTACATCCCAAGTCTGTCTCTATGACTCTGCCTGCATTTTCTCCCTTCCCTCATCCCCCACTGCACACTCCGTGGAATCAACAACCCAACTTCCCAGCACCCACTGTCCTGACGCTGTATGCTGAGGCATGTTTATATTCTTGCTGTTCTAGATCTTCCCTCTCTCCACCCCTTGCATGGGCTACTGTCTCTCCCTGCGTTCTTTCTCCTCAGTCCCTTGCCTGGAACACTTTCACACAAGCTTGAAGACCATCCAGTGGTCCTTTCCTTTAGGAATCATTCCCTCTCCTTCTCCCAACCACAGCAAGAAATGCATGTGAAGTTTTGGTAAAGCACTTAGACAACACCATGTTAACCACCCGTGGGTGGTCAGCCCACTCTAAACTGTTGTTGCTTGATGTCTTAGAAAGGCAGAAACTCCAGGCCCATCTCGGGCTCACTGACTCTGACATGTTATGTTAACAAGATCTCAGGTGACTGCCCTGCTCACCAAAAAGCGAGAAGCCTGCCTGAACAGGCAGACTGGAAGGAACCCGAGGGGGTGACGCTGCCTTTCACTTCTGCATCCCAGCAAAACATGCTGCCTGGCACAGCCAGGGCTTCGCACTATGCCTTCTGCCCACTTGGCCTCTTGGATTGGTTTTCTTGGTAAAGGAGGGTTAGAGCCAGAAGCTGTTCTCCAGGGGGCACAGAGAATTCCTACCACACTGTTGGTGGGCCCACATGATGAACAGTCCGGAAGCAGAGATACCAGTCTCCACTTTTCCTGGCGTCTAGCATTGCTAGTGTCATCCTCAGCTCAGGTTCTGAGGAGTGGGCTGGCCTCAGGGGAGTCTGTGGTAGGCACGGCGGCGGCGGCGGCGGCGGCGGCGGCGGGGTGTGGGGGAGCATGCATCAGACTCCAAACAGCACCTCAGGGATAACTGCAGGAGGAAAAGGTCCAGCATGAGCAAATGGGAGCAAGAGCCATGTGGTACGCACAGTAGGCCCCTACTATGTCCACATTCTGATCCCCAAAATCTGGGAGCATTAATTTGTTATTACATTAAGGATCTTGAAGTGGGGAGTTTCTTCTAAATTATTTAAGTGCACCTGATGTATTCACAGTAGTCCTTAAAGAGGGACGCAGGAAGGCTAGAGTCCAAAGAGCAGGAGAAATGAGAGCAGAGGCAGAGTTAGAATGATGGGAGCAGAGCCCGTGTGTGAAGGCATGAAGACAGTCTCCAGAAACCGGAAAAAGTGAGGAAAAGTCCCCAGAACCCCCGAAGGAACCAACCCAGCGGGTACTGACTGCAGCCCAGCACAAGGGCTTCTAGACTTCGGCACTGTGAGAGAATAAACACATGTTGTTTGAAGCCACCAAACTCGAAGCAATTTGTTTCAGCAGCTTTGGAAAACTACTTCAAATAAGAAAGCTGAGTTACACATACTGATGTGAATTCCTTTACACAGTCCTGGGGAATGTGATAACATCCAGGTTACCAAAGCTAAACTCCCACAGTCCACAACTGATAGAAAGGTTTTATTTCCAGCTGAGTGGCTCTTAGAAGTTCCAGAAAAGAACATACTCACTTGGCGGGTAGGGGAACCAATGAGTTGATTCTGTCTTGAGTTTCAAAAGGTCCAACATTTGTCAAGCGGATTTACTACTCCATACAAGAATACTCTCCCAAAGGCATCTTCGTAAGCTAAAATCCCAAGAAGTCCTTTAGAGCCAAAGTTTTCAAAGAACAACAATGAAGTTGTCATCCTATGTTGATAAATTGACTGCTGGGAGCTCTGGAAGCCTTGCTGGAGAAAGGCAGTCATCAACCACGCGGAGAAAGTCCCTAGAGCCGTCAATGCAGAAAACCAGTAGCTTCTATTAATAAATCAATACCTTCCCAGAAGAACTTTTTTTTATTACTGTTGGTTTGTGGGGAAATCTGAAAAGAAAAAAAACTTAGAAGGCAACGTCAGATCTGTCTAGACCGTGAAATCCATCTGACATTATGATTCTGATGGCCCACTTGAGCTATTCCCTTTGAAAGATCTTATTAAAAGTGGAGCTCTCAACAGCTTTGAATTTCACATGGCATGAGCCTCCCTTTGGAGAGCTAACAATGGTGTAGATGCCAGAGAATTCCAAACGCTGAGCAGTTTCCTTGGTGTCCACAGCTAACGCTACATTCTCAAAGTCTCTGCAAATCGCATTACTTTAGCTATGGGTAGCTGATTCTGAGCCCCCTGGAAAACATTTCTCTTGAGTGTCCCACCCTAGAAATAAGTGCCAGTGGCTGTGCAGTCTGCCTGTGAGAGGGAATGTCCATCCTACCTGCTCAGAGCAGCATGTTCAGTCTAAAGGCAGCAGGGAGGAGAGCTCAGATGAGCTGCTCATTCAGTCTAAGCCAGCCGGAGTGGGGCTGATCCAAGCATCCAGGAGGAATGACAGCTTAATTCCCGGCCCCCCACTGGGAAACCATGGCAGGGGTTAATTAATTTCCTCTCCAGCAGTTCCCTGGGAGACTTTGCATTGGTTTATAGCTGTATGAACCCACAACACACCCTGCATGAGGCCTGGGAAGGAGGCAAATGAGCTTGTATCTGGTTGCTTCATTGGTATCTTTGCTTCTCCATTTCTGGAGATCAGTCAGATAACTCTGACTGTGCTTAGAAGGGACAGCAGCCAAGGCAGTCTGAGGGCAATGAAAAACAGATCAGGTTTGTCACTGGCTTGTCAAAGCAATCTTGCAAGGGTCCTTTCCTCGGAAATACATCCTCCCACCCTCTCAGATCTTTGTCCTACCAAACTGATACAGGTGAAACTTCAGGCAGTAAATGAAAATTCTAAATCACTTATTACATTTATTCAACAAATATATAAATGTCTAATCTCTGCCAGAGGGGGGACAGATTTAATAAAGGAAGTAACAGTTACTACACATCTAATATGTCACACATTGTGCTTGATTATACTCACAGTGTTATAAAAAATAGATTCCCATAAGTACCAAAAGTAAGGCTCCAGAAGATTTAATTATTCACTCAGTGCCATATAGCTGCTCAATGAGAGAAAAAGCAAAAATTTTAACCTGATATGCCTGACTTAAAACCTGTGTTTTGTTTTATTTTCCCCTGTACTTGTTATTACCTAGAAATCTGGAATTTAAAACAAAGCAACAACAAAACACTAGGTTCAAATTCTGGCTTTGCTATTTAATGCTTGTATAACTGTGGGCAAATTCTTTAAATTTTGTAAGCCTTCATGTTTTCATCTTTTAAAAGGGATGATAAAAGCAGTATCTACTTCATAGGATTAACGCTGATTAGTAGTGTTTATACTACATTGCTTAGAGTACTTGCTGTGTAATAAGTTCTCAAAATGTATTAAGCACACAAGATTATTTTTTCTTGCTATTCTCAAAGATCTCAATTTCTCATGGCAATTTCCTCACCAATATATTTTCTCCCCTCTAAATTTTTTAGATTTGTGAGTTGACTTTTGAAGTCTGTTTTCCCAACAGCAAAAATCTCCACACGAGCGCCTGGAGTCATTCAAGACCACACAACTGCCCTAATCAAGCCGTAGTCATCATATTTTCTGAACACTTCTTCTTAGGACCGAACAGACCTCTCATTTACACTCATAAAAAATCCATTATTGCTTTTAGTTTGTAAAATATCATTGGAGATCTCTTTACTAAGTAAGTAAATTCCATATACATTGTTTGGGGGCACAGAAAAATACCTTCAAGGTTTTCTTGAATCACAACCTTAAGATCCTGACTTACCTTTTACTATCTCTAAGTTCTTAGGTTCGAAAAAATCACTTGGGTGACTCCCCCACTTCCCACCCCAGGACGCCCGCACTGTAGACGGCAAAGAGCCGAGACCAAAGGAAAGGCGCGACTGCGCAGCCTCAGAGCGTTCAGGCAGCGTCTGGAAAAACCAAGAGAGTTCACGTCCTGTCACGAAGCAATCTCATTCTTCGGCTGTATTTCAGAAAAGTCCACATACAGAGCCACCAGGGTCCATCTAAGAGGATATTTCATGTGGCCTCTTGTGATGGTCGTGAGTTGGTAGCAAATTAGACATTCCCTAAGAGGTAACAGGTACATAAAATGTAGTGGTAGCAGGTAGAAGTAATGAATTCGATTTAATTTCAGTAATATAGATGGATCATGAAAAATGTGTTATTAAAAAAAGAGTAAAGTTTGTAGCACAAAATCATTTATGTAAATTAAAAGCATCTGCACATGAGACATAATGTATTTTAGGAGGCTCCATGAATATTTATGGATAATGTTCAAACGTATTAGAGGGGCCTGGCAGAAGCTAATGATGATAATGAGCTATACACAAAGTAGTTTGAACACAGCTTTCCACAGCTCAGGATCAATAAAACCAAACTACATGAGAGCTAGCTACAGATCAATCACAGTGGGCACACAGAGGAAGGTATGCATGACTCTGCTTGGGAAAGATCAAAGTTTCATGGCATTCTAGCTACCAGAGAACGGAATTTTTGTGGGTAAAAGGTACGAAAAGCCTTTGGAGATGGTAATTGTTTAAGCAAAGCCTCTGAGGGAAGGCAGAAGTGAATTCAGGAAAGGATGCAACGTGCACCAGATGTGGGGCCAAGTGCTTGTGAGCCCAGCACTGGGAGATGGAGACAAGAAGATCATGGGTTTGAGGTCAGCCTGGGATACACAGTGAGTTGAAGGCTCACCTGGAATACATAGCAAAGCCGTGTCTCAAAAAGCACAACAATAAAAATGGATGGAGGTACAAGCAGGAGGGGCGGGAGTGGGAAGCCTCGGAAGGGCACGAAGACGGATAAAGGCTGGAGTGAGGGCGTCTTGGAAGCCTCACCGAAGAACATTTTGGAGACAGTGGGAAGCCAGTGAGTGTTTGAAATTGAGAAGGGATACATATTTTTAAGAAGTTATTCCTAGAGCTTTGTGTAGAGCAGGAATCACTCCCACTGGAATCACATGAACATTTGCTAGGAACGCAGATTCCTGATCCCTACAGCAGCCCATGCTCCTGGGGGCTATTGAGGAGAACCCTGAAATCTAGTTTTAAAACTAGTCTTGGAGGTGACATTTATCTCAATGAGAATTAAGAACATCATTTTTAACGACAACTGTATATTAAAATCCAGTGCATGGACTTTTAAATTCCTGAGACCCAGGCTTATCAACAGATGAATTAACCTGAAATCTTGAGGATGAAGCCTGGGGGTCAGTATTTTTAAGGTTGGGAGCCACTGAACCCCAAGAAGCCTTCTTTAGAAAAGGAAGAGCCAGCCAGACTTTCCCTCATTCCGTCTTCATTTAATCTCCTACTGATTTGATTTTCTACTTAATTGTATTGAGGCCTCAGGCTCTAAATCACTTATATTAAAAATATAAATTATGCAACCTTTTATTTCGAAAACCCCTAGGCACACAGTATAGTACTTTTCCTTTCTTGATCTTGGGCAATTGACATTTGATTATCATAAAAGGGCTAAAGTTAGAATTAAATAAAAGTAGCAAGATCTCTGCTCTAGTTTAGTCTGATGAAAAGCCACAGACGGGTGGTAGAACGTGCCTCAGCCCTGTATGGTGAATACACCTTTAAACTGTACACATACAAAAATCAAGCATGTACTGATGTTTGACACATGTATCAATTCAAAGTGTCAGGAATGGGTATGAATAAGGTACCAGGCTGAATGTGTTCCCCTGAGCAGCACTAAGACCCATAAATTACACCTTCAAATCCAATTATTTATTAGTCACTGAACAGATTTCTGCTTTAAAGTGGTGCGTGGCTAGTTTCCTGGGTATCCTCCCCAGCCTTCCACTAAAGAATCCACGAGAGCTAGAACAAGAAGGAAACTTGAAACCTCATACGTCCCCAGACTACTACTCCTAACTCAGTGCCAGAATCCGAGCAGATTCTGCCAAATAGAAGGGAAGGTATTTTAAAATCTGACTGACCTCCCCCAATGAAATTCAGCTAATGCTTCCTACATGTTTGCAGTACACAGTGATTCAAGTAGGTGGGCAGCTAGCACACGAACATAATGTATCTTATTTCCCTCCCCTCCCCCTCTCTGCTCTAATCTTGGCTTCCAACCCTTGGTCTGCTTCCCCTGTACAAAAGCTAATGTGAAAGTAAATGTCTATGGATTATGTTCTAAAATTAGCGCGGGACTTTCACAGGCGGGCACCAAAGCTGGCGAGAGGAGCGGGTTCTGGTGCGGATGGTCGAGGCCACACCCTCAGCCTCCTGGTGGCCATGGTGGCCGGGCAGGTGCTGCTGGCCCAGGAAGTGCCGCTTGTGCGCCGCCAGGGCATCACCACTTCCCGCTATTTCTATAGAAACGAGTTAGAGTACCAGGCCTCGCTCGAAAGACAGAGCAGGCCAGCCCGCCGCGGCCGCTCCCGCTCTGGGCCCCCCTCGGCGTCTCCCGCAGAAAGCGCAAGGTGCTGGCTCTCCCGGCCGCCTCGCGGGTGGGGCGGGCTCCCACCGCCCTGGCGCTAGCGAAGTGGCCGGTGGTTCTTGCTGCCCTCGAGGCTGCGCGCCTGGAGCCAGCGAGGCAGTGTGCCTCCGGGAGCGCCCGGCTGATGAGGCTGGCGGGCAGTAGCGGGCAGTGACGGCCTCTCTGGAGGAGGAGAGAGAAGGCCGAGATCCGCTACTGAAATTAAAAACAGGCTCTGAAGCGGAAAGAGCATGGAGAAAAAATCTTACAAGTTTGCGGAGGGCTCCAAGACCGGCGGAGCCCGGGCCGAGCCCCGTAAGGACTTGACCTCCGCGGCTGGCCTGGCCGCCCCTCCTCCGGCCCGCGATGCGGGAACCTGGTGCCACAGGCCGCCCAGGCCTGGAAAGCCAGGACAGAGGAGGTGCCCTAGTCACTGCTGTTTTCTCGGAAGGTCTTTCTACAAGGTTACACCATCGGCTCTCAGCGCTGTGGAGTTCACAGCCAGCTTGTTCGTGGGGGAGCTTAGGAAAATGGGAGAGCATTCAGTTTCTCTGACCGCTGTTTCCAGAGGACCAGGCACTAACGGGGCGCACACTGCCCCCCGCCTGTCCCCGCGCGCTCCGCAGCGCTCAGGGCGGCAGGCAGGCCTGCTGGCGCGTGCCAAGCAGCAGAGGTGCCCAGACGCGAGGGCGCGAAGCCAGGAGGCGGCAGGCCTCGTCCGGCTCCTTCCCTCGGGGTGTTACCCGAAACAAGCACATCACGGACAAATAAAACTGATGTCGGACGTTGAAACGCAAACAGGATAGTTCATGAACGATAAAAAGCACACACAACACAACTGGATAACTAACGATAATTAAAGACATCAGTTTCTCGAATAAGAACGGTCTGTATTGCTACTTAAAGTACTATTATAAATTCAGTGCCTTCCCTGTTGAAGTCCTAAAAAAGTTTTCTGTTTTGTTTTTGTTTTCATCTACTTTTGTTTTGGACCATGATGATTCTCAGGGTTTTGAAAAAAACTCAAAGGAGAAGTGTCAAGGAAATATTGACAAAGACTTTATTGGAATTTTAATGTTATCAACAAACTACAAAATAATAAAGATAGTAATAGTACAAGAATACAATCAATGAAATGGGGCAGAGTACATAAATATGAAATTTTAATATGTGCTTAAGCGAGACACTTCCAATTAACTGAAAATATGGACCTGGTTTTCTGGGAAAACAAAATGGAGTGCTCCTTCCACCCTACACTAAGTGGAAAATTCTAGGCAAATCAAGGGTTTACATGTGTGAAAATAAGATCATGCCATTTGAAAACATCACAAAACTTGGAAATCAAAAATAAAGATGAATAAACTACAAGTTTATTACCTACAACTTTTAGGTTTCTATATGGAATAACCAGGAAGGAAAAATAAAACGAAAATCCAGCCATCAAACCAGTGTATGTAAGCATCAGATAGGACATGATTCTTCGGACACATAAATCTGCTTGGCATGAAGAAGACACTTGAACCATTGATAGAGACAAGGTGCACCTTGAGGCTGTAACTGAAGTGAATGAGACACATTAAGTTTCACAGGGCTTCTCTGATATGAGAAATCGAATATACTTTTTAAGAGTGCAAAATAAAAGATGGAGAATAGCAGGAAAAAAGAGAGAAAAGTCATTGCAATGCAGCACAGCCAGTGTGTCTAAAACTGTACCTTGATGTAGTATACCTGTTTTATACATTTTGCGTGTTTCTTGGTCTGAGTCTGGCTGGTAATCTGTGTCCATGATGATTAACCTGATAAAGATTTTTAAATAAATAAATCTGATGCTGTCATAAAATCTCCATTTGGCTCAAGCCACCCTGCAGACCCTGTGGGACTCTCCCCCACTCTCCAGGACTCTGAAACCGGCCAGGGCTCACATTTTCGTGGCCACTCCACGCCTTCCTCAAAAAATTCTTCTCCAGGTCCACATACACGTTCCTCTCTTTCATGCAAGATTGGTTACTTCTCTTTGATTTTCCCAAAATCTCCTTTAAATCATCTATGTTTAACACAATTTATTGAAAGGTTAGAGTGAAAAGAGATATACCAACAAAATCCAAATATATACTGGATAATATTGTCCTAAAATCTCTTTTGTATATTCCAGCACTTGGAATATACAATTTACAATATTTTTCTGTGGGCTTTAGCTCTTTGCTATGTTGTTTCTCTCCTTCTTTCACATATTTATTTTCACTTCCTGAATCCTCATTTCTTTACTTTTTCTTACTCTCCAAATTTATACTTCATTGCTAACATATGCGTTTGAAAAATGCACAGAACAAAATAGAAAACCTGTAGGTCAAGAAAGCCACACACACACACACACACACACACACACACACACACACATCACAACCACCACTCTATTCGCTAGAAATAACCCATGTTCTATGATTGTCAGTCCTCACTTCCTTGTTTTTCTTTATAATTTTGCTTCCTAAACAGACTGAAGCCATATAACTTAGTTCATTTTTTAACTTTTTATACATATAATAACACCAGATGTGCTCTCTGGTCTCAATTTTCTTTCTCAAACACATCAGTAAGCTTTATTCATGCTGGAGCATGTAGCATACATGTGTTCAGGTTCACATCTGTATAGTTTTCATATCATCATTTATCTGTTGTCCTGTTGAAGGCTGTTTGAGTTCTTCTTCCTTTAAGAGTCTGTTCAAATCTTTTGTCATTTTTTAAATTGCCCTTTTCTCTCAGTTTGTAAGAGTTCTTTATATATATTCAATAGTAATCCTTTATCAATTATATATATTATGAAATGTCTCCTCTCCTTTTCTCTCATGTTATTATGTCTTTTGCTGAACACCATCCAGAATGCTGTGTATGACTATCCTTTTGTTTCATTTTTTTTTACAAACTATGCTCTCATTATATGTAAACTAAGTGACTCCTCCAGGTATCCTCCTAAGCAACATTAATTTTACACTTATATGCTCATGGTAGGTGTTAAAATCATTTAAAACTTTATCTCATTATACTAAATTAAAATATAAATCATAAGTTTAACAATATAAATTATGAGCGATAAAGGGTTATTATTTATAGTACACACAGAAGGCTTATATAAAACTGTAAAAGAGTCAAAGACTATTTAAAAATATATGAGAAATATGAACAAACAGTTCATGAAAGAATGCCAAAAATCAATAAACATATGATATCTGCTTAACATCATTAATCCAACAAATGCAAATGCTGTAACTTAACACAAACATTCATCTCTAAGGTCACAGTACAAAAAAGCTTGATGGCTGGTAGTGAGAGTGCTGGAGATGGGGTCGTGGGAACAATCAGTGGAAACACCAATCTGTTTGAACTATTGGACAGTATATATCAAAAAGGCAGCGTAGCATTCATACGTTTTGACTCTGAAATCCCTCTGCATAGAGTTCCCCTGCCCAGGCGTGAAAGACCAGTGCAGAGGCTCTTCATCCCATTACACCAACAGGAACAGAGCGAGTGGCCTGACGCCTTTTTGTCTTTTTGAGACAGACTCTCACTGTGCAGTTCAGGCTGGCCTTGAGCTCACTTTGTAGCCCAGGCTGGCCTCGAACTTGCAACAATCCTCCTGCCTCAGCCTCCCAAGTGCTGGGATTACAGGCATGCGCCACCACACCCAGCTTGTTATTTTAAATTGTGAGTTTATTGCTTTCATTTTAAAATTAGTAGATTTCGGGGCTGGGGATTTAGCTCAGCGGCAAAGCACCTGCCTGGCAAGCGCAAGGTCGTGAGTTCAGTTCCCGGTACCGGAGAAAAACAAACAAAAAAAAAAATTAGTAGATTTCACTTAAAAATCTTAATCTGGGACTTCTCTAGAAATGTCTGATTCAGCAGCTCTAAGCCCCTTACATCTCCCCATGATAACAATCAGCCAGAGTTTAATACCAGTTCCCCTACAGTTTGCTATTTTCTTATATAGAAAGCACAAAAGTATATTAGAAACAAATATTAATAATACCATTGCCTCCTAAAAAAATCCTTCTGGAATTTATGTATATGTTCTTTTAATTCTTTTGTCTATATACAAAATATCTTGTATAAAGGTGAAATCATGAATTATAGCTTTTTGAAGCTATAATTTCAGCAATATATATTCTAGCTGTATATTCTAGCAATATAATTTCAAGCTATATATTCTAGCAATATGTGTACAAGGCATTGTGTCACAGATCATTTTCCATCATTTTTAAAGGCTGCATAATATTCCATGGGTGTTACATGACTTACACAGCTTCTTTTCTGTTGGACATTTAATTAGGTTCCTTGGGCTTTGTAGGGCAGTTATTCTGTTTTTACTGTAATAAACAATGCTGCAGTGACGATCTTTTATTACAGTTTGGTGCATTTCTGAAGTATGAACTACATGAGGTACTCACAGAAATACAATTTCTGGATCAAAGTGCTATATATAAGCATTCTTAAGGCCTTTGATATGAAAGGATTGACAGCTTGCTTTCTTACACTGGATGGATAAATGTATATTCTCGCCATGAGAAAACTTCCTAAGTTTATGTTTTCTCCTAGAAGTAATTATTTTGGGCTCGTGTTTATCAGGAAACTTTTAAAAATCCGTTCAATTCTGTTACTGATGTTACTACCCATACCCACGTTAACAGCGTCGTTGCCTTTGTCAAGGAGACCCTTGCTAGACCACAAGACAAAAGCAGGCAGGAGCGGACGAAAGAGACCGACGCAGTTTCCAAGGCCAGGTCTGTAACTGCTGTGTACATAAAGGTGAAAACTGGGAGGGCTCCTGGGACGGCAAGCCCGACCTCCCTCCGCCCCTGCACATCGTACTGCGCAGACCCCCGAGTGGCCTCTCCCGAGAACACAGGGTGAAGACTGCTCAGGCCTTGGGCTGCACCAGGAGAGTGCACGGACGGGGCTGCAAAGCCCTGCGCCGCCGGACGGTCCCCTCCAGGAACCGAGACTCCGCACCAGATGCAACCCCTGGGACGGAGGCGGGCGAGCGGCCCGGAGCGCGCAGCTGCAGATGATGAGGTCACCCGCGCATCCGGGGAAGGGATGAGTTCACGGGGTAAGGGAGAGAGCGTGTCACTTTTCTTTTTCCTCGTTTGAAGTCACTGAGCTTAGGGGGTTCGGGAGGGAATTGTTGCGCTCACTTTATTCTTTGGGAGGCGGGTGGCTGCCCGCCAGAGGCAGCTGCACGCGGGGGTCATTTGCATTGCATGGAGTCTCTGATTTTAGAGAGAAGGTCTTCCTTTCCTTAGATCATCTGCTTCTTTAGAGTCAGGGCCGCTGCCTCACACGGATTGTATTCACCCTTTAATCTTTTCCCCACCCTCCCTCTCCCTGACTTACTCCGCGCAGTTTAACAAGCTTCCCAGACAGGTCCAGCAGGCTCATCCCATAGCTTTGAAAGCCAGCTGGGGACAAAGGAGGAATTATTTCTTACACTCCGTGTCCGGGTGGGTTCAGGGGAGGCAGTTTAGGAACACCCCCACACACACCCCCGCAATCTACCCGTAGGTGCTACTCTCAGCACCTGGCTGGTGGCTAGGTCGGACCTCCTGAGCACAGTCAGGACTGCAGAACTTCCCGGCAGACCTGCTGGGGCCCTGAGGGAGCAGGCAGCAACTCCCAGAGGGAGGAGCAGATTCTCTTTGTGTATGGGCACATTCTTGAAGTTTCACCAAGGTGATGCAGAGGCTAGAAGGGATGAAGATCTGGCTGTCCGGGGTGGGGAAAGTTGCTCTCAGTTGGAAAAAGAAAGCAAGACAGAGTGAAACAGAAGGTGGAGTGGGCGAGGGACAGGGACTTGTGGCCCTTTCTCTGCAGACAGAAGTTTATTTCTGGCCGGCACCTTGCTTACCACCGAACAAGAGCATTACAGGTTACCTTCTTTTCCAGTCTCTCCCATGAGAGGTGATTTTAACCATTACTTCAGAAACGATTCCAAACGCAGGGTGAGTGGGTCATTTCAACACCACCTTTAAAACCCAGACTGGATCCAGGCTCCATACAAGAAACCAACGACATGAACCCATGAACTGTGAGCAGGGCACGTTAGTCGCTGCTGAGCGCCTGCATCTGAGATACAGCCTGTGTGTTACACCCGCAGCTGCTCTCCCTGCTGTCCTCGAAGCGCTGCACAATCAATAAAGCAGGCAGACGTGTGATAGCATCAGATGGACTTCACCTCTCACCAGTAATGATTGGGAAGTTCCTGATTTTAGTTTTAATATCACTGAGAGGCGTCTTGAGGGTTTTTAAACTTTTTTAATCATTTAGAGTGGGCAAGCCTCTATGAACTATAATCCTCAATCTTTTTCTATTCACTTTGAGATTAAAGAGATGAAAAAAGAGAAAAGGTAACATCAGAGTAAAAAATATTTTCAAGGGCTATCAGTGTCCCACACGTTCTCACATTTGCTTCATTGTGGGGATGCCGAGATCCTTCAAGTAAAACGAGAAGTACCTCTCCTCACCAGCCGGTTATTCTAGGCACTGGTTAACACTGCCACACACCTGACTTTACTTAATCTTCCTAACCTTACACTGTACATATTGTCCCCATTCTCTAGATGATCCTCAGCTCTACACATTCCAAACCTTGACTTTCCTCTACCGCCTTCATAGTCTCATAGCTAAGCTCCCTGGGACACTTGCATGTTCTGGCCTTGTTTCTGTGCATCACACTGCACGTGAGTCAGCACGCATGGCTACAGGCATGGGCCTGGAAGCCATCCTACACCAAGACGGCCAGCAAAGTAATTGTACATGGGAGTGACTTTGAGTCACATATATTTATTCCAGTAAGCACAAATTAAGTCTGTCTCTAACTCACTTCCTTAGCTCACTCTAACCCCATCTTGGAGAGGAAACTGGCAGAGGAGAAGTTGACATGGACACTGCCGTCAATTCAACGGGTCTAAAATACCTCACTTTTGTAAATTGTGCAAGAAAAAAAATGCAACCATGTGAGCACATTATAGGATTGCTCTAAGGGCCTCAAAAGAAGACCAAAAGCTTACGCTTTACTAGCTTCGCGTTGAATTGGCCTCTGTCCAGGGAGGCTGCCATTGTCCAAAGATTTGGCCCTGACTTCAGAGATTACTTCATGCTTATCTGAACAGCCTCACCAGTAGCCTCCAGACATGACTAGATTTTTGGAAATAAGCAAAGTCTTTTGGACTTTGGTGTCATTCAGGCAATTGGTCAAGCTGTGCAGTCCTATGTGGAGGCAAAAGTGTGGAAGTTTTTTCCTGCAGTTCATTAGCTCTGAGAAGAATCCTCTGGAACTGAGCATGCACCCTGCAAACCACAAAACATGGCCCAGAGTTGTTCCAAGATCATTTAACAAAGGAGTGACAGAGTCCAGTTTGTGCCTCCTGACACCCAAAGTCTGGGCTGCAATTCAGCCAGTTGTCTGCCGCCTTCAAGAGCACAGAGACCGGAACTCAGAGCTGGAATGTCCCTTGGCTGTGTGCTCCAGACATCAGGGATTTGCGTATCCCTGCAGCTAATGACTGTCTTTGGGAAAGGGTTTGTTTTGACCCTAACTTCATCCCATGGCATTAGTCCCACTGCATTTGTCATCTTCAGCCTCACTGAATACGGAGAAAGACAAGCTTCACCCAGCTTGCCAGAGAGGTAAATAGGTTTAAACTTCACCACAGATGGCCCCGCTGCCTGGTGCCAGATTTTCCCCAACAACTGGTGTGACTACTGACATGGCTAAGAACCACAGCTACGCCTGGCTTCTGTCCACCTCTGTGACAACAGAGACCAGGAGGGGGACAGAGGAGACAGAAAGGGCTTGACGGTGTGGAGTAAGGGCAGAGCAGAAGGCGAGTGAGAGACTGAGGAAGAAAAGACAGCCACCGTGTTACCCACTGGTAGGAGCAGCTCAGAGAAAAGGCCTGGAAACGGCTTCACTCAGTGTCGGATGTGTTTGCTTGTGTAGTGCCTGCCTCTGTCCACGGAGGACTCGGCCTCCTTTTGTGCCGAATTAGGCCTATCGGAGGCTGCAAACATGGGTCTAGAGAGAGAGGGACAAGTAACACTGTAACATTACCATTCAAAAATTGTATTCTTTCTCTTTCCCTGTGTAATCAGCCACTACTCTCCTACCGTTCACAGTTTCCCTTCCTCAGAAACATAACAGTTAGGGCAAGCAGGCCTTGGGGGTCACAGATCAGCAGCTGACTCCAGGGGGAGGAAGGACAGCAGGAAGCACAAAGAGACGGAGAGACGGAGACAGACACGGAGACACGGCTTAGCCTGCAGTCTTTGGGAAGCTGCCAGCATCTTTGTAGGCAACCAATTCCGTTCCATGACAGGCGTGTGTGCGCGTGCGTGTGTGCACACGCATGCATGTCCAGGCACAGCACATCTCTAAGCCTGGATGAACACGGAACACTCAGCTCTCCATGAATCACTGAGCTCCGTGAGGCAGCAGGGAAGCCAGCAGCAGTCATGGTCCACACGGTTACCGAGGAACTGCTGTCCTGGCCAGGTTTTGTGCTAAATGCGCCAGAGAAAGAGAGGAAGGGCTGATGACTGGTACTTGACATTTCTTTGTAGTCAGGGCCTTTTCTTCCCCTGAGGTGGGGGTTGTTGTTAGCCGAAGCTGTGTGAATCCCCTTCTGTGCAGAAACTGGACGTTCCTCTTTGAAGCCAGAGTGCCTTTGTTCTTCACCTAAGGTGGTGCTATTTTCGACAGGAGCGTTTGTATTGAAGTCTGGCCAATGCCTGCCACCCAGAATTCAGTGCGGCTGTTTGCCAGGTGGGAAAAAGCAGCTATGGAGGGGCTGGGGAGTGGGAGTGTCAACTGTGAGTTTTGCACAGAGGAAGGATGGGGAGGATTTGCCTACATGTTAGAAGTACAGAATATAGCACTGTAAAAGACGGCTTGGGTTAGTGAGTTAGTGTTCACAATAGTTCTAGGATAGGGGAAGGAAGGAAGAAAAATGAGTCAGGTATTTTGCTGGACTATAAAAAAGAAAAGGGAGTAGAGAGTAGAAGTATGCTTACATACAAAATGTAATCGTGAATCAGCCCCTTAAGAATGTCATGAGACTTGTCTCAGTATATCACAGCAGTAGCTGCTCGTGTTTTCCCCAAACGCATTCACATTTTATTTTGTGAAGTTATTTTCAAATTTTTCATTTAGAAAAGACTCAAATGTGTTAAATACTAATTTCAATGCATTGGAATAATAGATTTTCATCTCATGCGAAGTTAGCTTTCAGGGCCGGGGCTATAGCTCAGTGGCACAGTGCCTGCCTGGCGAGTGCAAGGTTGTGAGTTCAATTCCTGGTACAAAAAAAAAGCTACCCAAAGTTAGCTTTCAAAGTCTGCAAATATTTCTTACTAACAAAAATGGCTTGTATATCTTCATTCCTTTTTATATACTCCTATACCTGAATGACAATTCTTTCGTACCTATTTTTCCCTCCTCTCAGTGAGGGATTGAGCCTGGGGCCTAGTGCTTGCTGGGCGAGCTATCGGTGAGCTGCAGCCCAAGCCCTTGCAGAGTGGTTCTCAGCCACGGCAGGGTTAGAGAACCACTGACTAAAAGAAGAAACAAAAAGAGATGAGGTTATCATGTGATTCTTCCTTCAGCGGCACTGCCAATCCCAGCCGTGGACAGGGCAAGGGCGGGAGCCTGTTCCTCCCTGACTATGGGGCTTACTGCCCTCCCTCTCAGCCTGGAGCCCCTTTTACCTTACTATGTGTTGTGATCTTGCTTTTGTTGTGGCAATTATACTAGTTATCATTCTTCTTATGGCAGGAAACTTGTCCAGATGGTTAGCGTGTATATTTTTTCCCAATTCAATTTCAAAGAATTGGCCTGTTGATTCAGTCCCTCTGTTCATTACAGGTGAACCTAGGCATGCACTATAAACCTGCAGGATTTCCACGTATCTGTACAACAGACGGCTTGTAGGTCCCCTCCTTCGCTCACATTCCACGCTTCCACCACTGAAACCTGTTCTTTAGGCTGATAGCATCACATCAGCTTAATGATCTGCTATGTCTCCGGTCGGTGGCAAGGCCACCCAAGTAGGGAGAGACAGCAGCAGAGGGGACAGGGACTCGGCTCACTCCATAGCCACAGCTGCTGCTCTCACCTTGGTTGCACACCCGAGTTTGGGGCCCAGTGAGTGCCAAGTGTTAGAAATGAGCAAACACATTATTGTTATCTGGAAGAAAAGAATGAACCTCAGCCCACACTTTGGAGCAGTGATACCTTCACCATTCATACTTGCTGAGATGGCTTATGGTAGGTGTACATGAGCAGCTCGAGATGTGGTAAACCAATACTCTTTGAATATTGATTCAGCATGTATTTAGTAGAGAAAGGCAGAAACTTACGAGAAACAATAACTGTATTCAGAATCAGATTGGCATTACTAGTTCACCCTCGATATACAAAGGAAAATGCAAGAAAATATATTGGAACAGATCAGAGTTGAAAGATAAAAAACAAATATTTTAAGCATAAATATAATGGGCTCCTCAAAGTCTACACTGGTTATTTACTTCTTTCAAACTAGAAGCCTCAGATACAGCTCACAGGGAAAGTCATCGCTCTTCATTAGCGGAAACACACGTAGTAAGAGTGACAATAAAACTTGTACAGTTATATCACAGAATGCCTGTGGGATGGAAAGCCAGTACCAGAGTTCTCATCTGCTGCTCTCAAGCACGGTAACTTATTGAACTAAAAGTTTAGTTGGAAACGTAAAGACTTGGTTGCTGTGTCTTTTCTGCAGAATTATACTTTTGCCCGATAAATGGAAGAATATACAAATAGGACCATTGTGCTTGTATTTGCCCAATACCATCACAAACTAATCACCAGAAAAGATCACATTTTATGTGAATGTTTGACAACAAAAGTGGGGTTGAAATATTCAGAGCCTTGAATAACTTTTCTTTAATCTGTTGGCTCATCCTGGAGCAAGTTTGTTGTTGACACTGGGCCTCATGCGGAGCAGCATGATGAGTACAGCTGCCGGCCCCTCAGCCTATGCTGCGACGGCAGCACGGAACGGTGCCGTGGCTGTTGCATTCCTTCTGAACACACACTTGCAGACACATGTTTTAATTAAAAAGAAGGAAACCTGCTCCACTTAAAGAAGACAATGGCAAAGCACTCTACTAACTTCTATCATACTTGATCCTTCTGGACACATTATTTTTTTTTAATTAGGTGCCAAATTGGGAAGAAGACACAAAGCACTTTGTAGATGGAAGTACTGTGGTTCTCTTCTGCGATGTCTTGGAGAAAGGAACTGTGACTAGAGTGAAGCTGAGTGACTTGCTTTTTCATGGAATGTCATTTTTACCTAAAAGAATGGCTCGCATAAACCTGTGCCATGCAGACTTGGGTAATGGGAGACATTTTCTAGAAAATGAGTGAAATGAGCTACTCATTGTTTTAAACCACTCCCTTGAAAGAAAATATTTAATGGCATTTATTGTCAGTGATGAAAGCTAAATTTTCAAGCAAAAATTGGAAAATTGGAATTTATTGTGATGAGTTTGACAGTTCCGCAGTACTTCAAGACTCTTCCAGTGAGATTAGTGGTGATATAAATGATCTTCCTCATGGTTTATGATGTTACATTATGTTATTATATTTATATTATGTTTATATTATGATTTGATGCTTTATAAGGAAATGCATCCTTATTTCAAATTATTTCAAATGACTAATGTCTGATGTTAAAAAATAATGCCTGATTAAAAGTTCCATTCAAAGCATAAGACCAGTAAATTTTGTGTGTCACAGTACAGTACAGATGAATTCCACTGTGAATGTGGAATGTGGAATTCAGATTCCACATTACAACTAACTTTTAAGAAACTACACCTTGGCAAGATTTAGGGTAGTGTGAAAAAAAAAAACCACCGAAATTATCTAAAAAGGCTATTCAAATATTCCCACTTTTTCAAACTCCATAACTGTGTAAGGCTTGTCTCTCTCTACGTACTTTAGTGAAAATAACATATGGCAACTGACTGAATATAGAAGCAGATATTCTGGAGAACCTAACACCCATTAAGCCCACATAAAGACTTGTGAAAAGTCTTTTAAAATAATGACACTCTTCTCATTAAATATTTATGAATATAATATTTCATGTTAACATGTAATTGCTGTATGATTTTAATTAATAATTCTTTGATATTTGTCACATAATAAATGTTGAGATGTGTAACCCTCACAAACAAAAGGATTTGGGGATCTTCAGTTATATTCCAGAAAATGAAGGAGTTTTGTGAACTGCTGACTTACTGTTATTCCCTTGTGTTTTACTTCTTTATGCCTTTGTCCTCCTCACTAGACTGACCTCCTTGAAGGTGAACTTGGGACCTTATTTCAATCTGTACTATCCCCAGTACTTTATATTTAGTAGATACTAAGCAAACATTCATGGAAGGGGTGAATAAATAAATTATTCAACTTTAGCATCTGAAGTTTTTCTGCATCCCATAACGCAGGTGTTGGTCTCACTGACCAAGAACTTCAGCAGTTACAGTGACCAGAGTGTAGAGAGAAACATAAAAGAAAGAGCGTGATTTTTTTCCGACATCGAATATCATTCATGCCTTCCTCTTCTAGCCTCGCCTCTACCTGTCACTCCCTGCCTTCTGCTTTGTGACTCAGCAACAGCAAACTGCTGGCAAATCACATCCTCATCATTATCCTGAGCACCAGACCCATGTATGCGCACATCCTTCACCGTTCCAGTTCTGAACCTTTAAGATTCGGTGCGGTGGGGAATCCATCACCCTATCCTCTGCTACTCTGCTACTCCATGCCGATCATTGTCAGTGCGCCTGTAATACTGCCTAGTTATCTTGCAGCATGTCTGTCTTCCTTTCCTGACTGTCTGCTCACACACATTTATACCCCCGTACCGTGCAGAGAGCATGACACTGAATGGGTGCTTTATATGTTAATTACATGAAACTGAAATGCTTTTTCATCACGGTGTTAAAAGTTTAAGTCACGCAAGGCCCGCCCGATTTAATTTTCTTTTATTGACCTTAACATGTGCAGCCACTATGGTGGGCACTGGGTATTGCAAACATTTATATCAGTGAGCGTACAGCTTAATGAGGGAGGGAGGAAGAGAGAGAGAGAGAGAGAGAGAGAGAGAGAGAGAGAGAGAGAGAGAGAGAGAGAGCCAATGGGAAAATATAACAAGCAAGCTACCCAAGGCTCCAGAGGGCCCAGAAGAATCACATTCCTTTTGCAAGTATTCAGAACACCTAACCCAAGGCCTTTATAGGTAAATGGTCACAACTAGAGACCGTACTCATAAGTGAAATAAATCAGACCTGCATGTGCAAGCACCATGTTGTCTCACTAGTGTAAAACCTGAAAGAGTTAATTTAAACTCGGAGGTATGATAGACATTGTGAAATGATAGGAAAACACTCAAGGGTAAAGGGCAACTGGGATGTGGGAAAAGAGAAGGGAAAGAAGGGGAAATTTTGTGTATATGTATATACAGGATAGTTAACATAGTTGTTCTACTGTCTTCTATTTCTTTGCTGAAAGAAACTGTTAATGAGTCCTTGATTGATCAGTATTGCATGTCTCTATCTGTTTTCATGAGAAACCACTTTGAAGATATCAATATGTAATACAACAAGCATTGTTAATTTCCTATTGTCTGTACTGTTCTTTTGCTATTTTGTAAAAGGTTGTCTGTCTGTTAATGCTTTCTTCCTTTTATTTTTAAAATAAAAAAGAACATAATTCAGAACACCTACACAGCACAGCACTTGTTCAAGTAATTTATTATCCCATGTGCGCTTAATATCTTAAAAAGGGACAAGTACCTTATGTAACTACAAATCATTAGCAAGGTGAGGGAGAAAAAGTAGTGATAAGATACCATTATCAGGGATTAATTTAGATTGTTGAGAATAAAACCAGGAAAGGTATCTCAAAGGAAGTGACTTGAAATTGCTGGAGTGTAGGAATGTGCAGGTGTTAACCATAGGAGGAGTGAGACGGAACCCTGAGCAGTGGGAAAGGTTAATTAGGCCAGGTAAGCCTTAGCATGGAGCAGGCAAATGCTGGTTGTCCTGAGCTTAGAAGGTGTAGAGGTCGAGCTGCAGGAATAGGCAAGGGACTAGGACCACACCACACAGTTGCTTGAAAAAGCCCCGAGTTAAGGTACTTCATTTTCCTTTTCTAATATGCAGGAGGACCACAGTGCTGGGTGGTCTGTATTCGTCTCACACCCGTCCTGGAGAGATAAATGGAGCCTGTTTCCTCAAGTAACTACTGCTTAGAGAGAAGTTTTCTTCAATGTATTTCTCCATCAGCGTTTTCCCTGTAGCGCACCTAAAAACTTGATTTATCATAAACTCACCCAGAATACACACACAGTAATACAAATGTGGCATATTTAAATGCACTTTCAGAGAAACTGCTGGCAGTGATCACAAACCATAAATAAAGGAAAAACAGCCCAGCTTGGTTGCTTCCAGAAGGAGCGCACAGGCTTCCAGTCAGCCTGCTGCCCAGCAGCTGAAGCACCACTCGAGAGAGTCCCAGTAATCTCATGGGAATAATCATCACAGGGCTGGGTCCAACTTCCACTCAGTGGCCGGCTCCTCGTGTGGCGAGGGTGCTGCCAAAGCTCAGTGGCTTTCTCCAGCTGGTTTGCTGGGGGGCAAGGAAGTAGGAACTGACCAATCAGCAACACAGGTCCAATTGGGTAAACAATGATGCGTAGTTTCAAAGCCCAGTTAAACCACTGACTAGCTGAGACCCACCTGCCTCTCATACCCTCTTCTGTAACATGGCAGCAGAGTAACACCTATTTTGTAAACTGTTGCGAGTATGAAATATGACCGTGTAAGTGACTGCTTAAGAAAGCATCCATTAAATATCATCCATAGCCAGTCAGTCAGCCAAGGCCATTTCCAGGTCTCAGCGTGTCAGGATCCATGACCAGTTTAACTGGCTACTTTTCCTCCAACTGTAACTGTTTGGCATCTTAAGGACAAGGTTTTTATAATGAATCACCTTGCTTTTCAGCGTTCTTGCAGATAACACTTGTTTCATGAAATCTTAGCCAAGCAGCCATGCAAGAAATCTACTTGTTTTTCCCTTTCCGTATTGCTTATAACTTCTATATCCTCTAAAAATATTCTAAGAAATCCTTCTCTATGAAAATCAAAAACACAGTTCCAAAATTGCTCTTTCTTCATAGAATCTGCCAGCTGCTTCCATTACTACTCTGAATAGACAATGCAGTTTGAAGAATCACAGTTCCCTCTTCCTGTCACTCACTACCTGCCGCAGACTGGAGGTTCCTGACCCCTATTCCTGACCCAAGAGCACTGACAAGCCCTCGTTTAACATCAAGCAACACCTTGAATCTAAACACCACTCTTGCTCACACTAACACTGGGCAAAGCATGAAGTAATCACAGACTGTGATATTTTTCCAGCCACAAGCCCCCTCAAAGTCAAATGTGCCCATGAAATAAAAGTTACTCTTTCCCACCTAATCCACAGTGGAACCAGGATCAATGGAAACCACATCAAGACTATGCTTGGTAAAAAATAAGCAAGGCTTTCAAAAGTATACATCGGGTTTAAGCATGCCTGGAATAAGAAACAACTGGGATGATATCTCCCTTGACCTTTGCATAGGGCCTTTCACAAGATGCTCTCAATATTGCAAGTAGAAGAAAGTTCTCAGTACTTTGAAACTTTCTAAAACCTGCAGACAGTTTAACTGATGGGGTTTTGTGAACAGTTTGTTTTCAGGATTTCTAGCAAGTGTTATTTCTTCCTCAATTCCAAGAACCACATTCTTTAACATTTACATTCACATAGGGTGAACATGGCCAGCCCACCATTGAAGGGGATAAAATACCTGATGTGGTTCTTTGAGGGACAGGTTTAACACTGTGCCCACACCCCCAGACCTAGCCCCTGGCAGGATGGCAGACAGGCGTGTGACCTCCATGAAGAAGGCTCAGTCTCACAATATTTCCAAAATATAAAAGGAATGCTAGCCACCAGAAAAGTGATTTATAACAGTGGACAAGTGGTTCTAACTAAAAATTATCTGTCGGGTGAAAGAAAGCATTGACAAAAGAGAAATATTTAGCTACCTCACATTTAAGGAAGAGATGACAAAATCATTATGCAGAAGGTTTTTATACACATGAAGGATGCCAAGTGACACAGCCATAAGCAACAAGAGAAAAAGAAAATTTTTTAGATATTCATCACAATTGTACTGTGTTCTCTGGATTCTTCAGCTAACTTTGAACAGTCAATATATATCCTTTGGGTCTAGAATGTGTCCTGAGAGAGTCAGAACTTCAGGTCTTATAAAAACTCTGCCTGTAACATTAAAAAGAAGAGGGAGAAAAACCCTTGCATTATTTGCATTAAACACACATCAGATTCTAGGACAGCCCTCAAAAACAGCTGCTGGTGCTACTGATGAGAAAATGGTATGCGAGGTTTTAACAAGCGTTTGATATCTTGATTGTGTTGACACTGGTATTGGTATTAGTCGAATTTTTTCTATCTTTCAAAAAGTCTGTTATTTTTGTGGTTATACAAATAACTCAGTGCATACTTCACATAAGGGAATCATGTAATATTTGTTTTGCTGTTACTGACATGTTTCATTTAGCATAATGTCTTTAAGGTTCATCCATGTTGTCACAAATGGCAAAATTTCCTTCTTTCTAAAGCCAGAATAGTATCGTATTATCTGCACACACCACTTCTTTGCCCATCCATTAATCTGTCTAAGGATACCTACGATGTTTCCACATCTTGACTATTATGAATAGTGCTCCAATAAACATAGTTAAGTCTACAGAGTCAAGGAGTAGAATAGTGTTTACTAGGTCTGGGGAAGGGTAAAATGTGAAGTAAGTGGCATAAATTGGGCATAAAATTTCAGTCAAACAGTTGAATGAGCTTTAGAGATCTACTGTACAACATTGTGCCTATAGTTACAATAATGTATTGGACACTCAAAAATTGGTAAGGAGGTAGTTCATTTGGTAAATGTTCTTCCTACAATGTTTTTTGAAATGATAATATTCTGTTGTTATCATCATCTTCCCCATTGAATTTTAAGCATAAAGTCAGGAGGTATGTCTACCATAAATACCCCATGTCCTAGTACTTACACTTCCCTAAATTATGTCACATAAGTGTAACCTGATAAACAATTTATTGAAAGAATGACAACACCGAGAGTTATCACAGTGTAATACAGCAGTCTAGTGCCACTTATGTATATATCCAACTTACATAATTATATAAATCCTATCTCATGCATGTGAATGTACAAATTCTATCCAACATATGTAACTTTTGAACTATAATTTAATAGTTACATTCTTGAATGTCCTAATCCGTTCAAGCTGGTATAATAAAATACCATACATGGATGGATGGCTTATAAATTATAGAAATTTATTTCTCACAGTCCTGGAGAATGAGAAGACAGAGACAGATTCAGTGTCTGGGAAGCACCCGTTTCCTGGTTCACCCATAGGTCTTTTCGTTGCATCTTCACATGGTGGGAGGAACTGGCTAGCTCTTTGGTTATCTTTTTTTGGGGGGTAGTGGGACTCAAACTCAGGACCTTGCCAGGCAGGTTCTTGTGCTACTGAGCTATATCCCTGGCCCTCTTTTATAATGTATTCTAATCCCGATCATAAGGACTCTGCTCTTGTGACTGAATCACTTCCCAAAGGCCCCCACCTCCTAACACTATCACCTCAGGGGTTAGGATCTGAACATATAAATGGGGGGGCTGAACAAGCATTTAGAGCACGGCACTAAAAAACATATGACTGAGAAGTATCATAAAAATAAGTCTTTCTGGGTGGTTTGGGTGGTTCAACATGTCTGAATAGAGGAGGAGTCATGTCAGAGCTACTCAGAGAAAATCAACTAAAAACACAGGTAGTTGGAAGAAAGGGAGAGACATACATCCTGATGTCAAAACAAATCTGAGATAAGAGACTGTAGATCAAACAAAACATCGACATAAGACTTATAAAATGGCGAACCAACCCACAGGGTTGCCGGTGGAATTGCCACCTGCTCATGGAGCAGGAACCATATTGTGGGATGTTTCAAACAAGACCTGATGGACTGCAATAGTGTGGCTGAATCAGTCCACACGGAGAGATTTGGGGTGTGAAGCCCCTCATCCTTTTGCCTTCCTCTACACAGAGGACATTGCAGCCTCACAGTAAACTTTGCTGTCACACACAAGGGCAAGTGACCAGGAAGCTGCTCCTGCCCTGATGGTTCACCTGTTTTGTTTTGTTTTTGTCCTGTTCCAAAGTGGCTAACTGGAACTCCTAGCAACAAGAAATTGAGATCACAGTGGAGGAGGTGAAAACAGTGAGTGGAACAGCACAACTCTTCCTGCCCTGTGACCAGTGGCTTCAGAGAGAGATGCAATCAGGCCAGATTTAAGCAGCCTTGGGCTGCTATAGAGCAACAAGTGAGAGGTAAGCACTTGCTCCTCTGGAGAGGAGATTGAAGTGAGACTGAGCAGTCTTGGGCTGTCTCCAAGCCAGTGACAGCACCCCTAATCCTTGCTGCCCTGCGGCAAGTGGTACAAGACAAGAGGGACATGAACAGAGGAGACCACACCAATGCAAATTAAAAAAACAGAAAATGACAAGACACAGAACCAAAATCCAACCCAGACCTCCAGCATACCCAGGACAGGTCCAGGAGACAATGAGATAGAGGAAATCAGAAGCCATCCACCTGAATTTTCTGAAATGATAGCAGCAGAAGTAAAATAACAGAATTATTTCCTTGAGATAATCTCTCAGGTAAAAAAAGAAATGATAATCAAAATGAAGGACTTTCTTCATGAATCTAGAGTAGACACATTTAAAAAATAGAAGAGTTTTGAAAAATGAGGGAAACTGTGAAAGCCCAATTTAGGAAAGAAATGAAATATATGAAACAGATTCAAACAGATATCCAAGATATTAAAAATTCCATTTAAAGTATATGCAACCAATTGAGCAAAAGTGAGGTTAGACTATCAGATCTAGAAGATAGGATTTTGGTTAGCAACCATGAAAAGATAGATATCTTAAAAATAGCAAGGGACTATGAAAAATTAATCCAGCATCTGCAAGATGATGCAAACAAGAACAACATAAGATCAGGAGTCAATGAGATAAGATAAGGAGTCAATGAGAAAGCAGGACACAGCACAAATGCCATAAAAAAAAAAAAAACAACTGTTAACAGACATGATGGCAGAAAACATCCCAAACATGGAAAAGATTTTGACAGACAAATAAATGAGGCATATAGAACTCCAACTAGCCATGACCAAAATAAATCTACACCCAGGCATGTAGTAATCAAGACACCAGAAATTCAGCTCAAGAACTGAATAGTAAAAGCAGTTAGAAAAAGGAAACAAATCACCTATAAAAGAAAGCACATCAAAATCACAGCAGACTTTTCAACACAAACCCTTAAGTTGAGGAGAGCTTGGAGTGAAATATTTCAAGTCCTGAAAGAAAACAACCTCCAACTCTGTCTTAGTTTTCTTGTTGCTGAGACAAAATACCCCATACCCAAACTTAAAAGGGGAAAAGGTTTATTTAGTTTATAGTTTGTAGAGGTTTCAGTCCATAATCGGCTGGCTTCAAGGAAGTGTGGCATATGGGAAAGGGGCAACAGTTGTGGTAGCAGAAGACAGAAGAAGCAAAAAGAGAATTTAACAGCATCTTTCTGCCCCTTTTGTATTGTATCCAGTCTACTGGAACTAGGGTGATGCCAATTCAATCACTGGACTAATCTAGCAATCACCTGCCCTTAATCTGAGCACCCTTCATCCCAGCATTGGACTGTGAATGAATCCCACACTCTAGATACATCCAGCTGCCAAACAGCTCTATGATTGCAAGAGGCTATGGGTAACATCTAGACACAAACTATATGCAACATTCTGCCCCTGTCCCCGCCTCAAAGATCCATGTATATCCTTTTATGCAAAAGGCCTTTGGTTCATCTCCAACATTTACCAAAGTCCTATTGCTGAAAAGTACAAGTCCAAAGTCTCCTCTGAGATTTAAGGCAAACTCTTAGCTGTGAGCACCTGTACAAATGAAAACTTCCAACATTCAATGGCATGAGACACGCATTTCCATTCCAAAAGTTACAAACAAGGGGATCAAAAGAAATGGGACCAAAGCACGCCCAAAATCCAGCAGGGAAAACGTTACATCCCGCAGTTCCATGTGCAGCATCTGAGGTAATCTGTGGCAAGATGTGAACTCCGAAGGGCTTGGGTCATTCTGGTGGTTGTAGTTCTCATGGCTTCTCTCTGGGGTCTGTTTTGCTCCCTTCTTGGAATTTTCCTCAGATAATCCATGTTCCTGGCTTCTCCAAACTTTTGAGGTCTCCAGTGCACCTTTGGCTTCACACTCACAACTTCATACACTGCCCTCTCAGGGAAACATTGCATGGCCTCCAAGCTCTCCTGAAATCTTGATGGAAGCCTTCATGACCCCATAACTCTTCCATTCTAAATGCACCTAAAACTAACACCATGTGGATAATGCCAATTTCTATGGTAGCAGGAGCAGTAACCAGGCTTCCCTCTCTTGGCTATAGGGGTAGAGTGCCTGGACTGCTGAGCACTCGGAATCCAATTCTGCGGAACAAATTCCCTAGGCTGCTCCCATTCTGGAACGTGGTGCTCCTGGACTTTCTTCTCAAAGCAGTCTTTCACTTTTGCAGTTTTGAGGCTGGAAAGGGTGGAGTCCTACTGAGAGCATTTTTGTGATGCTCTCAGGCCATATTTTCTTTTTGCCTGTTACTTCTCAGCAATCAAGATCTCTTCTGTTCTATCTTTGCAGTTCACAGCTTTACTGGAGCTTCTTTTCTGATCAAACTCACAACATTTTAAGTCATTCTGCTGCTCTTTGTTTTTGATTCTCAACATAAATCTGGCCAAAGTCTCCCAACAATAGGAATGCCACCACCTCAACATTTGATTGCCTTGAAATTTCTTCTGCCAGATTAATTAGTCCACTGCCCTTAATCTCAGTCTCAGGCAAAGTCTCTGGACACAAGTAAAATGCCTACAAACTTTCTGCTAAGCTATAACATATGGCAATGCAGTCCTTCTTCCAAGCAGAAAACTCCCAAGCTTGGTCTTTACTTGCTTTCCAGTCTTTTGATCTCTAACCAAAATCTTCCATACAGTACAACCTAAGATGTTTCAGCTCTGCTTTTCCAGATGGCATCTCTAAACCCTTCCAAACTTCCCACAAGCCATTCCAAAAGGTCCTAAATCACATGGTCACGTAGAGTCACAGAAACAACCCCACTCCTCTGGTACCAAATTTTGTTGTAATCAGGGTTTGCAAGGGAATAGATATAATACAGTACACATAACTTATAGGATTACTTTATAATATTCACCCAAAAAGCCAAATGCTGGACAGTGTAAGAGATCTCTCCATGCAATTGAGACCCAAAGAATCCAGCCGAGGGCCTGGATCACACAGCAATGTCCTGCAAGAGTGTAATTGAAGACCTAGAGCCGAAGGCACTGTCCTCCTAAAGTCCAGCTGAAGGCCTAGAGCCCATAATGTCTCATCAAATCTGTATCAAGAATCTGCACTGGGAAGTCTCAAAGGCCAATGGTGGAAGCCAGAAAGTCTGTGCCAGCAGGCTGAAGGATCTGTGCCACTAAGTTGAGAGATCTGAACTTGAGCCAGGAAGCAACACTCAAGGTAAGGACCAGCATTCCCCTGAAGAGAATCACAGCCATCCTTAGCTACAGTGAGGATCCAATCTCTTCCGATGATGAGAACAGCAGAGTTCATATAAGGAAAACCAGTATGATAAGCTTCTGTAGGAGAATCAGCAGTATATCACCTTCCCTCCCGTTCTGCTTTTATGCTATTGGCAACAATCCTCAGACAAGCCCTCCATGCTTAGAAGCACACTTACTCAGTTCATCTGGGTGTTACAATTTCACCATTAGTTAATCCACCACAAACCCACATTGATGTACCCTGAAAAACTATCTTTCAAAATCAATTGAGAAATAAGATACTTGCATGACAAAGAACAACTGAAGAAATTCATTACCACTAAAGTAGCTCTACAGAATGTTCTAAAGGATATTTTAGGAAGAGTTAATGAAGACTGCAATTCCAAGAACACCAATAGAAAAAGGCCACCAGGGAAGGCAATTAAACAGAGGGGAAAGACAGGGTACCAACAAAAGATAAATAATATTACAAGGATAAGCCAATACATGTCAGTTATAACCATCAATGTAAATGGTCTCAATTCACCAGTCAAAAGAAACAGACTTGCAGAATTGATTAAGAAACAAGATCCAACAATATTCTATATACAAAAAACACATTTAACTCAAAAAGAAATTCATAGACTGAAAGTCAAAGGATAGAAAACAGTATTCCATGCAACAGGAACCCAGAAAAAAGCAGAAGTAGCTATTCTATTTGCAGACAAAGTAAACTTCAAGCCAAGACTAATCAAAAAATAAAGAAGGTCACTACATACTTGTTAAGCGAAAACTCTAAAAGGATGAGACAACAATTATAAATATATATTCACCAAATACCAGTGCGCCCAACTATATAACATAAATATTAATGAACATGAAAAATCAAATAAGCACTAATACATTGTCAGGGGGGATCTCAATTCCTTACTGTCACAAAGAGACAGATCAATTAGACAAAAAAAAAAAAAATCAACAAAGAAATATCAGAACTGAACCAAACCTGTGAATAAGTGGACTTAATAGATGTCTACAGAGTATTCTGCCTCACTTCAGAATATATGTTCTT
>NW_004955434.1:22460051-22461612 GCF_000276665.1 Chinchilla lanigera
GTGGGAGTACTTAACTCAGTTGAAAAATAATGCAAAGAAAAAGAAGAGCCATTCTACAATGCTGAGACAGAGCCTAGTCAGGGATTAATGAGTGTTCTAAAGAAAATTTATGAAGATGGAGAAGATGATATGAAGGGAATCATTAATAAAGTCTTGGTGGAATCAAGAGAGAAGCAAGCCAAAGGAGATACAGAATTTTGAGACTTTCAAGTCCTTTTGAGAACTCTGATACAGAAATACCAATATTTTCAATAAGGGAATGTTGGTAAGCTGCACATAGAAATTTGACAGATAGCTACAAAGCCTTCAAAGTAAAAGCAGTGACTTCTCCATTTCTTACTGGAGGATTTATTTAAATAAGATATGCATATTAAGTACTTCATCTGAAGATGGTTCCATTAGTAACCTGGTCAGTTTGTTCATGAAAGGGTCACATGGTATTCTCATGGAAATATAAAGAACAAGTCTTGCTTAATGAAAAGAATACATTATGTACATTTTTGTTCAGCTAGGAGGTAGAAAACAAAAGTATATGCTTGCCTGTAAGTTACAGATGTCAGCTCCCACTAATGTAAGAATAAGAATAAAACTAAATTTTTGTATAAAATTCAGAAAAAAAGAAATGAAAAGGGTGAAATCACAACATATCTTACAGAAATCCAGAAGATCATCAATAACTACTTTGAGAAACTGTATTCTAATAAGACAGGAAACAGAAGAAATGGACAAATTCCTAGATATATATGAATTGCAAAAACTGAAAGAAGAACAGAAGCAGAAGCAGAGCAGAAGAAGAAGAGGAGGAGAGGAGGGGGAGGGGAGGAGGAGGAGGATGAAAAATAATAATAAGAAGAAGAAGAACAAGAACAAGAAGAACAAGAACAAGAAGAGGAGGAGGAGGAGAATGAAGAGGAAGAGAGGAAGAAGAGGAGGAAGAGGAGAACAAGGAGGAGGAGGACAAGGATGAGCAGGAGTAGAAGAAGGAGGAGGAGGAGAAGGAGGAGAAGAAGGAGAAGGAGGAGGAGAAGAAGGAGAAGAAGGAGGAGGAGGAGAAGGAGGAGGAGGAGAAGGAGGAGGAGGAGGAGAAGAAGGAGGAGGAGGAGGAAAAGCAGGAGAAGGAGAAGAAGAAAAAGGAACAACAACAAGAAGAACAAGAGGAAGGAAGAAGAAGAAGAAGGAGGAGGAGGAGGAGGAGGAGGAGGAGAAGAAAGAAGAATAAGAAGAAGAAGAAGAACAAGAACAAGAACAAGAACAAGAACAAGAACAAGAACAAGAAGAACAAGAACAAGAAGAAATATAAATTCTAAATAATCCAATATTAGTCAATGAAATTGAAAATGTAATTACAAACTTAACAACAAAGAAAAGCTCAAGTCCTGATAGATTCAATCCTGAATTATACTTGAAATAAACAGAATATCTAGTGTCATTATTCCTAAAATTCTTTAATAAAATAAAAGAGAAGCAATACTACCAAAGTCATTCCTGGAAACAAGTATTACCCTCATACCAAAACCAGAGAAAGACCCAAACAAAAAGAGAATTTCAGGCCAATCTCCTA